>NW_007253176.1:212365-230509 GCF_000164805.1 Carlito syrichta
TTTTTTTTTTTTTTTTTTTTTTTTTTTTAGAGTCTCACTCTGTTACCCAGGCTGGAGTTCAGTGGCATGCTCATGGCCACTGCAGCCTCTATCTGCTGGACTCTGATGATCCTTCTGCCTCAGCCTTCCAAGTAACTGGAACTACAGGTGTGTGCCACCATACCCAGCTAACTTTTCAACTTATTGTAGAGATGAGGTCTCGCCAAGTTGCCCAGACTGGTCTTGAATCCAGGGGCTCAGGCAATCCTCTCACTTCTGTCTCCCAAAGTGCTGGGATTACAAGCGTGAGCTACCGCGCCTAACATATGTTTACCTTTTAAAGAAGCTGCCTAACTTTTTTCCAAAATGGCTGTACCATTTAATATTCCCCGACAGCAGTGCATGAGAAATGTTCTCTAAGTTTAGTTAACTGAAGACCCTTTGCTTCCATCTCTTCTCCTTGGCTGACGGAGGGTACTTCTCATTCTCCTTGGGGCACATGTAACAGATGTGAGGATAGAAGTTAAGGTCCAGAGATGAGGCATGTAGATAAGTGGATGGGTGGATAGAAGCAATAGATAATAAAGAAATAGATAGATAAACTTGTCTTGGTATCTCTATTTTCCTCCATCTTTCTGGGTTTTTTTTCCATCTGAAACTGACTGAGGCAGAAGAATCACCTGAGTCCAGCAGATAGAGGCTGCAGTGGCCATGAGTACACCACTGCACTCCAGCCTGGGCAACAGAGTGAGACTCTAACTCAAAAAAAAAAAAAAAGGCAAATATATGTCTACCGTAGGACTTGACTATCCCACGTTTACTCCGGCCCACCTAAATTGGATTATTAATAAATCTCGCTTTGTGACTAAAAGACTGATATTTTTACCCCTCACCTGCAGGTGCCCGAACACCATGTCACAACCCTTCAGACCTGACATTGGCAGGAAGTAGAAGACTTCCTTGTCTCCTGTGTCCAATATCCTCACCATGTCTTCGACTCAGGGCAATGGGGAACACTGGAAGTCCCTGGAGTCTGTGGGTATCAGCCGCAAAGAGCTGGCAATGGCTGAAGCCCTGCAGATGGAGTATGATGCTCTGTCCCGGCTCCGGCATGACAAGGAGGAGAGCAGAGCCAAGCAGAACACAGACCCCTCTCTCATCAGCTGGGATGAGCCTGTCTTAGACTTCTACAGCAAACCGGCAGGAAGGCGGGCCGACCTCAAGCTGTTACGCGGTCTCTCTGGCTCTGATCCTACCCTCAACTACAACTCGCTGTCACCACAGGAAGAGCCACCCAACCACTCTACCTCCCAGGGGCCCCAGCCTGGCCCGGATCCCTGGCCCAAAGGCTCCCTGTCTGGAGACTATCTCTACATTTTTGATGGTTCAGATGGGGGCCTCTCTTTATCCCCAGGGCCAGGGGACACAGATAGTTCTTGCAAGAAACTGTCCCCACCTCCTCTGCCTCCCCGAGTCTCTATCTGGGACACTCCTCCCCTGCCTCCCAGAAAGGGGTCCCCCTCATCCTCTAAGATCTCCCAGCCCAATGACATTAACACTTTTCCTTTGGTTGAACAACAGCCAGGCAAACTGCTAGGGCATGGGATCCTGGAAGAGGAAGACTCGCCGGGAGGTGGGAGTCCGGGGCGCCTACTGGGGTCTGTGGACTATGATGGAATCAATGATGCGATTACAAGGCTCAACTTGAAGTCAACCTACGATGCGGAGATGTTGCGAGATGCCACCAGGGGCTGGAAGGAGGGCCGAGGGCCCCTAGACTTCGGCAAGGACAGCTCTGGAAAGCCCGTAGCTCGGAGCAAGACCATGCCCCCTCAAGTGCCCCCCCGCACCTATGCCTCCCGCTATGCCAACCGAAAGAACACGACACCTGGCAAGAACCGCCGGATTTCTGCGGCTCCGGTGAGGACCTTACTGTGTTTCTTTTGTCTTTCTTTCCCCGTGTTCTTTAGAAACAAGGACTGTTCCTTTTTCTTCTTTGCAGTTGCAAATCCAAATCTGTACTACATGTCACCTCTTTAGTTCTCTCCTTCCCTCTTCTTCTGCCGTTAAGACTTTAGCCCTGGCAGGGGAGCTTGATGGTGGTGGGGGCGGGGGACACAACAGTAGAGGTAGGGCTTCTTTTCCAGGATCAAGTTTCATATATGTTGACCCAAACGGCCGTTCTAGGAGCAGGTGTTTGGGGACCCTGGTTCCTAGTGTGTGACTGACTCCTGATGTAAGGACTGAATTAGGAGTTTAGGAATTCGTGATTGACTCTGACTGAATAGCCCTGTGGACTGGAGTGAGTTGCTTCCGCTTGCTGAGGCCCTGCTCTGCCAAAAGCACTATGTGGGGGTGAAGATCATTCACAATAGTAACCGCTTGTTTAGTGCCCACTGAATACCAGACCCTGGCCCAAATCTCCACAACAACCCTTCCTGATAGTCCAAAGCCACACAGCCAAAATGGAGAGATGGTGAGTTAGCATTCAACCCTGGCCTCCTTGTTCCTAAGCCCCTCCCTTACTCTCTCCCTTTCTTTCTCTCTCCTGCTAGATATAACATTTACCATCTTAACCTTTTTTTATTTTTTGGTTAAAGTCTCACTCTGTTGCCCAGGCTGGAATGTAGTGGCACACTCACAGCCACCGCAGCCTCGACCTGCTGGGCTCAGGCAATCCTTCCACCTCAGCCTTCCAAGTAGCTGGTACTATAGGCGTGTGCCACCACACCTGGCTAATTTTTTGATTTATTGTAGAGATGAGGTCTTGCCAAGTTGCCCAGACTGGTCTCGAACCCGTGGGCTCAGGCAATCCTCCCATCTCGGCCTCCCAAAGTGCTGGGATTATAGGCATGAGCCACCATGCCCAGCCCTTAACCATTTTTAAGTGTGCAGTTCAGTGGCATTAAGTACATTCACATTGTTGTGAAACCTTCACCACTGTCCATCTCGAACCACTGTCTTTTCACAATGAAAATATTTAGAGAAAATAAGCACTATGACAAATAATAATTTTGCTTTTATCAGTATATAGTAAATAGCAAAGTATCTACTCTGAAGTCCTAGGTGGGTTTCAGGACAACTCTGATCTTTTTTCTGGTTTATAGAAGTGTCAGTAGCATCTCATGAGTGGGACCTGAAGGCTGCTTTGTGTTTCGCCCTTGGCTCCTGGAAACCCCGGCCACAAGGAGGCAAGAGGCACCCCTGTGGCTGATGATTTCTGTCACAACTTAGCATTCCACTTCACTTCATCCCAGTTTCCTCTTGAGCTATTGTTTAAGGGGCACTGGGACTTTCCCACCTGGTGTCTAGCCTCTGGGATCCTTCCTAGCTCTGAAGAGCTACACAGTCCTTCCTTCCTCTGCTTCAGCTATGAGAGTCCCCCCAAAAGCAGAATCAGCTCCTGGGATAAGCCACATCCCTAGTGCTCAGGGCTTTTTAAAGGCCCTGCTCTGAGAGGTGGGGCTATTCCCGCTATTTATAGGGACTAGGAGATTCCTGTTCCCAGCTCTGAGTTTCTCGCGCAGAGCTGGGCCTGCTCACTGAGTCAGGGCACCCTGGTAGGTGGTCACCTCTGTCACTCCCTCTCTCTCCTGCCTCCCCTCCTCCCTCACCCTATCCCCATCCTGTGGGTCATCAGAGTTCTGAGAGTGAGCTTGGTCCAGAGTTTCCTTGAAGAGCAAACGCAAAGCAAAAAGCTCCTCCTAGTTTGTGTGAGGAAATGCGGCCTTGGTCCTTCCCCTCTCAGCTTGGTACAGGGACTCAGCCCACTGGGAGAGCATACCCCTCGACCCCTCGGCCTATACCACCACCCCGCCTTCGCCGGGCTTCCAGCCGGAGAGACCCTCCTTATCCCAGGCCTGCAGAGCCAGCTGTGGAAATGGCTGGCTCCAAATGCCAGCCTGGTACCCCCGCTGCCAGCCTCTGCCCGGCAGACTCCCTCAGCCAGCATCGGGTGATGCCACCAGGGCCTGCCAGCCGGGCAAACGTAAGTGGCTTTTGTTTTCTTACGGTGCCAGTGAGTGGTACTGAAAGGGCATAAAAATGGCCTTCAGTAGCCCTCTGTTCTCTCCCTCCCCCCCGGCCTTCTCCTCCCTCCCTCTCATCTCTCTTTCTCGCTCTCTCTCTTTCCCCCTCTCTCATGGGTTAATTGCTGACAGTGGTATTATTGTTTTGACTGGGACACAGGCACGAACTTGGCAGAACCAGGGCCTCACATGCCAACTGTCCCCACTGCTGCCCTCCCCTCTGTGCACTCCCGCCCCCACTGCCCGGGCGCACCCAGGGGGAGCAAGGTTAACAAGAGAGGGTCACCCAGAGGAAGCGGTCTGGATATTCAAATGAAGAGCTCAGTTGCTGCCATCTGCCCCGAGGGCCAGGGAAGACATGAGAGTAGCCAGCGGGTAGCATGAGAGATGGGAGGCACTGAGATGTTCACAGGCTAGGGTGTTAGACTCCTTTCCCCCACCCCCCGCCCCAAACAGCTGTTGGAACCACATACAGGCTGAGACTCCATCGGAGCCGAAGCTTCGCTCCCCAGTGTGGCCTCCCTACCACCCTGTGCAGGCCTGTCAGGCAGAAACCTGTTATGCACCAGCTCCCCAACCCCTTACTTCCTTCTGCCTAGGGCTAGGCTTCTGGACTTATTTGAGAGTTTCTTTAGGACCCCTCCTGGGTGATTGAAAGCTGCTCTGGGATGGGAGTCGGTGTAGGACCTTGTCTGAGAATCCTACCACCACACACATGTTCTGGGAGAGGAAGTGGGTCATTGCAGGACCCCCAACATTCCAGCCATTCAGAGCCAGCAGACACGGAAACTAGGAGGAGCCCAGCCTTCTACCAGGTTCTCTCCTGCCCAGACCACTGCTTTGACACTTTCTTCCTCAAATAGCATCTACCGAGAAGGCATGTGTGTCTGAGTCATCTCCTCCCTTTAAGGGCTCTTGCTCTGTCTCTGCTTTGGGTCTCAGGGGCTTGTTGTGGATGTTGAGGCTTTTGCCTAGGGCCAGAAACTTTCCTAGGGACAATGCATTTGTGCAGCCCACATGCCCTAGCTTCAGTGAAGGGACTGGGAAAAACAGATGCCTGCTCAGCTCCCTGTCAGGCTTCTGGGAGCATCCCCCGGGAAGCCCTTGCCCACAGGACCACCCAGCAACACTGTGTGCTGCCCAACCGGCTGCTTGAGCTTATCAGACTCTTTCCCCTCTTGTCCATCCCACCCTGGCTTCCGTACTCAGCCAGAGCTTCAACTCCTTTTTCAACTCGGTTCTTGGTCTCTTAGGACAGCAGATAAAAGTACTCCTGGATATCTCATATTTTCTTGAGCTCCTTGCATTGAGTGTTGAGAGACTAGAGAGTGTTTGCACCTAGAATTTAAGAGTTTAGATCTGGAAGTGCCTTATAGGGAGAGGGTGCCGTGAGGGAAAAGGCACTGAGGTCAGCTGCTCTTCTCTTAAAGGTGGGCTCCCGGCCCCACACCGTCGCCAATGGCCATGAGTTGTTTGAGGTCTCAGAGGAGAGAGATGAGGAGGTTGCTGCATTTTGCCACATGCTGGATATGTAAGAGTTAAAGGATGGGGCAGGGGATTTTGGGGGGGTGGGCGGGGGATTTGGGAAGGGGACGGGGGAGGAGGGCTACCATTTCCAGACTTTCTTTAGGAAGGAAGAAGTGCCATATTAAGTAAACCTCAATTCATAGGATGCTTCTTACAACAAGTGTCTGCAGGTTTTTTGAAATCGTAGAAGCTTCACATTTTAAACAAAATTTAACCCCCCCCAAAATTCTTGATTGAACAAATTATCCTGATTACTTTAGGCTCTGACCCTCAGTTGCCTTTGCCCTTAGGAGTTAATATACCCCAGCTGGAGATAAGAGTGTTCGCTGGAACTCAATGAGAAAGGAAATGGATTCATAAAATTTTTCCATTAAACTTAGCCTGGAAAGCTTTGTCATTTTAGAACTCTCCCTGCTGTTCAACTGTGGGAAACATTTTGCAACTATAGGACACGGTTTCTCAGAGCTACTTCCCCACTGTCCCCATCCTGGCCTACAAACCTGCAAGACTGGACACGTGGAGACAGAGGGAAGGATCCTGAAGTCTCAAGGTGTGTGGGTTCCAGCAGGCTTCTTCTGAAGGCCCAGCGAGGGTCTTTTTTCCTTTCTTTCTATACAGCCTTCGATCTGGCTCTGACATCCAAGATTACTCACTCACCGGATATGTCTGGAGTGCTGTCACCCCTAGCCCAGAGCACCTTGGGGATGAGGTCAACCTGAAGGTGACCGTGTTGTGTGATAGCCTTCGAGAGCCACTCACTTTTACCTGCAACTGTAAGTTAGTGGCAGTGTGAGGGGGTGTGAGCATCCCTCGAGGTCGGGTGGGCATGATTGTGTCTTGGACTGTGGAATTCCCACCTCACCGTGTGGCCCAGATGAAAGGCCGTGGGGAAGCTCCTCTGAGGGACTGACTGTAGGGCCAGCTTTCTCATCCATCGTTGCTTCCCCTAACCCAAACTGTTTGCCTGCTTTTTCTGGCTGCTGATGGTGCTGGAGAATACTCAACTGGGGATATGGGATCAGGGTGGGGAGACTGAGCCCCGCCTGCCTCAGCACCCACCATCCTTGCTCTCCCCCCACCCGCCGACCTCACCCCTCACAGGTTCCTCCCCTGTAGATCTGCTAATCTACCAGACCCTGTGCTACACCCATGATGACCTGAGGAGTGTGGACGTGGGTGACTTTGTGCTAAAGCCCTGTGGGCTGGAGGAGTTCCTGCAGAAGTGAGTGAACTGGTGGGGACAAGCAGGGTGGGAGGCGGCCCCTACCTTTGGGGTAGTAGTATTGTGAGGGAGCTTCCTGGGAGTGGGGCTGGGCTCCGGGCTGGTAGCCCTGCTCCAATCCCACAGTTAGGACTCCTGCTTTCTGGGTATACTCTCAGCCACGTAGCACTTTCCCCAGGAGTGCTGTCTTCCAGCAGAGCTGACTGGCTTCCTGAGCCAAATCTGCTGTGGAAAGAGCTTGGAGCTGGAATTAGGCAAAGACTAGGTCATTTCTGCTCACAGCCTTCTGTTTTTGGAGAGATGTGTGGATATGGAGGCAGTGGTGGGGTGGGGGATCGTGTGGGGTTATATCCCCTGCTCTAGATGATATGTGGCATCTCTGTGGCTGGTGACAGAAGGAAAACTGGGCTTAAGTGCCCTTGTGGAGCCTAGGAGAGAAATTACAATTGCTCTCTTTCCCTGCCCTCTGCCAAACATGCCTTTTCCCTGCTGGCCTGTACAGCTAGTTATCCTCCTCCCTAAGGCTTGCCTCCAGCTCTTCCATCCAATGCCCTCTGTAGAAAGCAGCCTCCCTGGAAAGTCTGATGTGGGCCAGCCAAGGCAACCCCATTTCCACTACCCTGGGGCTCTGGAGGACTGGGGTGGAGGGGAAGGAGGGGTGAGATTACCATTCCTCCGGGTACAGCTGTGTAGCAGTAAACAGATAAGGAGAAGAACTTTTCTCTCGCAAGCTTCAGAGTGACTATTGCCCATACCTCTGGCTGCTTGGAGGAAGCAGGTCTTGGGAATGGGGAAAGGAGAGCCTGTGTCTCACTCCTAAGGACAGTGCCACCACTTGCCTTTTTTCCTCTCTTGCATCCAGGTCTAGACGCAAGAATCATTGATCTGTGGCTAGAGCAGAGGACTGGCAGTTAGGACTGAATATTTGTTTCCTGGCAATTTCTTCAGCTTTAGGGATATTGTGGGGGCCCTTTGTGGCCTCTGACTCCTCATCTGGAAGCTGAGGGAAAGGAAAGGAGCATGGCCGAACACCAGGGGCATCATTCAAACGTGCTCCACCATTCAGACTTGCTTGTGTACACATTTTCCCTGAGAGGAATAGTTGTCCTAGGCTCAGGGTCTCCTGGCCGAGAAAGCCCCAGGCAGCCTGCCACTGTTAGAAAAGAACAGGGGAGTAGGGAGTGAGTTGGCACTCCTGGTCACAGCATGACGTGTGTTTGAGTTTTGGCTTGCTACTTCCTAGTCTTGAAACCTGACCCGCAGTGTCCTCTGTTAAGATGTGGCGAGGGTTAAATGTGAGAATGACTCAATGAGCAATCAGTAAATACTGGCAGGGAAGGATCAGCCACACCAGAGAGGAGTCATGGGGGCTCTGGATGATACTGCCATTTCCCTTGTAGCACCCCTAATCCTGGAGCCTCTGAGTCCAGAGGCAGTAGAAGCTGTCAGGTTCTGCCTTCCTGCTGAGACCCAGGTGGGGTATTCCCAGTGAGGAGGCCTGGGTCAGTGGTCCCTGAGTCATGCCCCTCCCACTCAGACTTGAATGCACAGAGGAAGTCCAGGAGGCCCCCTGTCACCTAATAGAAAAGCACAATGCCAGGTCCCAGCCCAGCCCCCTGATACATGATAACTGCCCTTGGGTGGAGTGGAAAGGACCCTCGGGGGATTCCAGAAAACTGCTAGTTTCCAAGGAAGCCTGCAGATTTCCTACCCCTGCCTGGAGGAGGGGCTGATATTGAGGGGGAGTGTTGGTCCAGGATGCAGGCAGCTCTCAGATAAGAACCTTAAGACAGTCCCGAGGGAGGGTTGGGTTTCCTGCCACCCCCCCTCACCTCCCACCACACTCTTCCTTCCTTCTGGGCCCTCCTACCGGGTCCAACCCCACAGCCCAGCCTCTCCACCCCTGGGTTTTGGCTGCACTTCAGTCTTAGCAGGTCGGGGCCTAGGTCAGAGGCCCGGCCCTTTCAGCATGTGGAGAAGCCCCTTAAGTCCTCACTGGACCTAGACTAGCCTCGGGCCCTGAACTTCCACTGGCTTCTGCACGTACCCCTTCCCAGTGCTCCCCTCCTTGCCTCTCCACTTCTGGCCTGCTGAGGGAGGAAGTCCCTTTCTGGCTTCTGTTACCCAGCTGCTGGGACCTGGCCCAGGCCTGCAGTGCTGGTCTGGAGGTAGTCCTCATTCTGCGCTTTCTTTTGGGGGTTCCTTTCTGATGAAGGTGTGATTTGGGGGAAAGAAAAGGGTTACATTGCCGAAGGACTCTCTAGGCCTCCTTCTCTGAAACTGGGGTGCGGGGGGTCCTTAGTTTGCTTGCTTGAGCAGTGGGAATGGCATGCAGGTGGGTGTTTTTCAGGATGTTTGTAGAAATCTGTGTGGTTATTTACATTGAGGTAGCAGGACTCACAGAGGGAAGATAGAACTTTGAGGAGGATAACAGATCTGGGACCTTGAGGGGATTGCTCTGTTTGGCCTCTAGCACCCTAGTTGGTGACATGGGAAGAGGGTGTTACTCACTGAGCTCCCTGAGCATAGGCTGACTCTCAACAGGTCTCCTCCCGGTTGTCCCCTATGCCAAAGCCAAGAGAATGGGGCTTAAACAAGTGCCCTCTGCGACATCTCTCTCTTCCCCCATTTTTTCCAACAGTTCCTGTCCCTGAAGTGAACCAGTAATAACAACACAGATAGTAAATACTTAGGAGAGTCAATATTTGTATAGACCAAGGGTCACGTGTATTAGGTTGCTTTTGCTTAAACAGATCTTCGTTTCTTCCCCCAAGCTCTACCATGACATTTTCCAGGAGGCAAGGTAGAGGGTACAGTATGGGTACTATGCCCTCACCTCTACCTTCTTCCTGTTTTTCTTTCCCCAAGGCTAGAGTCTGCATCTCCCTTTTCACTGAGTGCCCAGGATGCTAATGGTCTTGTCCCTTTACCCCACTAGCAAGCATGCCTTGGGCAGCCATGAGTACATCCAATACTGCCGCAAGTTTGACATTGACATTCGACTACAGCTGATGGAGCAGAAGGCTGTACACAGTGACCTGGCCCGGACGGTTCGTGTTGGGGATGGCGGATGGTTGCACAGAACTGGGGAGGTGGAATGGGCAGAGGATGATATGGAACATATCAGGTGGGGGTGGGGTAGGAGTGCTGGGCTGTGATAAGGGCACTGTCTCTTTCTGAATAGGGCACTTCTTACACAGGTGAATGATGACCAAAGCCCCTCCACCTTGAACTACCTCGTCCATCTCCAGGAGAGGCCAGTCAAGCAGACCATCAGCAGGTGAGAGTAGGTGCCATCTTGGATGTGGTCCAGACAGGAGGCATTCTCTGAGGGGATCCTGACAGATGTGCTTACTTGTCTTTCTGCTGGGGCTGAGAGATTCTGCAAGTGTTGGGGGTTGGGACCTGTGAGTCTTTTCGGGGAAGATCCTACTCCAAGGCATGTTTCTTCTCTTCCCTCTGGTACTTTGCTGTCATTCTCCAGGTGAGAAGTAGTGAAGTAAAAGGACTCTTCCTCCTTCCATCTTCTGGGACTTATGGAAAGAGTGGAACTCCTTTAGATCAGAGTCTGATTCCTGAGCAGAGGAGCGGGAGGGAGAAAATGGGTTTCCCAGGGCACTGGGTCTCTCATGTTCTCTCCTATGACTTTTCCCGGTCCCCACCTCCCTAGGCAGGCCCTGAGTCTTCTGTTCGACACTTACCACAATGAGGTGGATGCCTTCCTGCTGGCTGATGTGAGTACAAGTTTGGGTACTGGCTTGGCTACCAAAAGTTCCTCCTCTCCTCTCCCCTAGTTCCCCTGGGATCAGCCACACTAGGAGGGATCTGGGTAGACACTGAAAATCTGTCGCAGAGCACTTCTTTTCACTCCTAGCTCATGGGCAGACCAAGACTGCTGGGTTCCAGCAGTAGCCAGGGACTCTGCTCCTCTGCAGAAGAAGCAGGTCAGGAACCATGCTGTACCCTGTTGTTCCCTGTCTCCGGAGCAGGATGTCTCCAGAGCTAAAGGACCTAAAATTGTCACACCCTGCCCACTGTACTTGATGTGCATTGGAGGATGTATCCTAGGAACAGTGCCAGGAACCTTTGGCTTGAGAGGTTCTGTTGTGCTGGTGTCACAGGTAGAAAACCATCAGGAGGGAGATGGTTTCAGATGTAAGGAGGGACCAGAGCTCTCCCCACTTGGACTCACTTGGAGTCCCAAACCATGAGAATCAGCACTGCCCCAAATGTTGTGAAGACAAAGAAAATCTGACAGTGACCTTCAAAAATCCCTGTCTTGTTAGTCCAGATAATAGTAGTCATAGACTCTTCCCTTCTGTGGGGGGTTCAACATAATGCCTGCTTTGGCCCTCTACTCACTGTCAGAATTCCTTTTCTTGCAGCCTCTGCTTGAGCACTTAGTGTGATGAGGGGGCCCTCTCTGAGCACCTGTTCTGAACTAGTCTGGCCCACTGCTAGTGGTTACTGTGGGTAGAAAGTGTAAGAATTGCCTTAGCCTTGGGGAAGCTTGTGTTCTTGTTAGAAAAGTGGACTCAAACCATAAAGCTATTAGCAGACAGGATGAAAATACATTTGTCAAGGGCTCCTGGAGCATGCTAGAGAGGGGTATTGGCTTGTGAAGGCTTTGTGATGGGGATAGGTGTTTAGCTGGCCTGTGATTTAACTTTCCGTAGGTACACAGGGCTGGATAGGTGAGGGAGCCATAAAACAGAGGAGTGTATGGCTGTGGCATGTCTATGGAACTGAGAGAAGATCTGTCTGGAAATTCTGTGGTGCAAGTTATGAGAAATAAGTTTGAGTGGGAAAGTGAGGCCTCAGCATGGTCTCTTTTTATCTCCTTCCTATTCCCTATGGATTGATTTTTTTAAAAATTGCAGGTCTCTGGAGGAGACTGGGTAAGTATTTGTGTAGGATAGGTAGACTATAGCTAACAGAGGGAGGCTGAGAATAAGAGAGAGAATGGTTGAGAGGATCGGGGAGTGTAAGCATGGCCTATTTAATTCAGTGGGAGAGATAACTTGCTGTTGCTGAGTGTTTGAAATACAGCATGATTCCCCAGTTACCCCTGAGAGTCATGAACCTTGACTCTTCTTGACTCGTTCCTTTAGAGACTGGGGGAGAGGGGAGTGGGAGACTGAGATTATAAGTAGAGAGCTTGGCAGCCTCACTGTGCCACCTTCCACAGGGGGACTTCCCACTGAAGGCTGACAGGGTGGTCCAGTCTGTCAAGGCCATCTGTAACGCCCTGGCTGCAGTGGAAACCCCTGAGATCACCAACGCTCTCAACCAGCTGCCTCCCTGCCCCTCCCGCATGCAGCCTAAAATTCAGAAGGTAAAGGGCCCCTGGGCACCAACATGGGGAAGGAGAGGAAGAATGCTCACAGTGGACTGAATTGCCCACTGCTAGGGTGAGTGGGTGTCCACTAAGAAAGGCTCTTCTCTCCGTCTCCATCTTTTATGTTTAAGCAGTTCAACCACGAGAGTGGATGAGTAGCAAAATGAATGCTGAGTGTGTACCTTCTTCCTGAGGTTGAAGGCAGTCTAGAGTCTGTCCCCAGGACCAACTGCCGGGAGCCTATACCAGTAAAGGCTCTATGTACAGTCGCCAAGGCATTGCCTGACAGGGTGCAAAACCAAACCAGGAGGAAAATCTAGAGCTAGGGGCTCCAGGATGCCACAGTAGGGGCTGTGTGCCCTGCAGACAGACCAGGACCAGAGACACTGTGATCTGCGGCAGAGCAGTCTGAGAGTTGGGATGTCTCATCTGGGTGGACACAATGATTTCTATCCTCCATCAGCTCACCCTGTCTATCACACAGATCTGGTGCAAACCATTACTCTATCCTCCCTGGGGAATCTCTGCTCCTCACATTTCAGCCCAGTCTGGTCCAGATGAGTGCAGCTGCGAAAAGCCCGTCTTCTAGTTGTGATGAAAAAGACTATGGCCCTAAAGCTCCCTCCCTCTTCTTTTCCCCAACAGGATCCTAGCATCTTGGCTGTGAGGGAAAATCGAGGTAAGGGAACTGTTCTTCATCTGTATCCGGCAGGGCAGCTGAAAACTGGGGTCTCTGCCCAGATTCCTTTTTCTCCCCAGCCCTCTTGATTTATATGTTGGAGTGTGCCTGTTCTCTCTCTCTCTCTCTCTCTCTCTGTCTCTCTCTCTCTCTGTGTGTGTGTGTGTGTGTGTGTGTGTGTGTGTGTGTGTGTGTGTTCCTATATGAGGCGTGGACACAGCTGGAGTGCACATTTCTTTCCACAAAGTGTTTTCTCATTATTTTTCCTAGTCATTCCTTGTGGTGTCCCTGGGAGATGGTGATGAGGTGGTAGAAGTGTGGGAGTGGGGTGGTGAGGCCACACTAGCCCTGCCATCCAGATGGGAAGGCTCCCACTTGGATAGGTTGTGGTTATTCTCTCAGCGGGCATTGGGAGAGGGTGAGAAAGAATTTGTCACTGAATTTCTCTAGCATTGAGTCCTTCAAGCAGAACGTTAAGCCCTAAAACTGAGACCCTTAAGCCTCACTGAGATTCTTGCAGTGATTCCCAGCCTTTTGAATTTTACAGACCTATAAAATGGCCCATAGCTGCTGGGCATGGTGGCTTATGCCTATAACCCCAGTATTTTGGGAGGTGGAGTTGAGAGGATTGCCTGCTGAGACCACCTGAGCCCGGTGGTCGAAACCAGCCTGGGCAATTGGTGAGACCTCATCTCTACAATAAGTTAAAAAAAAAAATTAGCCAGGTGTGGTGGTGCATAACTGTGGTTCCAGCTGCTTGGAAAGCTGAGGCAGGAGGATCACCTGAACCCAGCAGATTGAGACTGCAGTGGCCATGAGTTGTGCCACAGCACTCCAGCCTGGGTGACAGAGTGAGAATCCAACTAAAAAAAAAAAAATCCCCAAAAGTACTTTGGGGACCAACAGAGAACTACCAGCTTTTTACTTTGCCAAACAATTACTTTTTTTGAAGCAACTGACAATTACTGTTACCACTTGAGTGGGTCTTAAAATGTCCTAAAAGAAAGGAAATTCGAATAGTAAATAAGCAGCAATATGTAAAAATAAGGACCATGTTTAAAATTGAAGAACTGTCGGCTGGGCACAGTGGTGCATGCCTGTAATCCCATCAGTACTTTGGGAGGCCAAGGTGGGAGGATTGCTTGAGCCCAGGAGTTCAAGGCCAGTCTGAGCAACATAGTGAGACCTCATCTCTACAAAATAATTTTAAAATTAGCTGGATGTGGTGGCACACACCTGTAGTCCCAGCTACTGAGAGGCTTAGGTGGAAGGATGGCCTGAGCCCAGCGGGTCGAGACTGTTGTGAGCCACAATCATGTCACTACACTTCAGCGTGGGCAACAGAGTGAGACCCTGACTTAAAAAAACTCAAAACTCCAAAAATTGAATAACTGTCATTTTATGAAAAGCTGATGACATGCTTCTGCTTTTTTCTCATTTCACTACACAGATGGGTGAACTTTGTCATGACTATTAGAAACTGTCTGGAATTTGGGGCCAACTATCCTAGGCCATCCTATTTTTAGCCACTACCATGGCAACAAGGTGGGGCATGAATTTCCCTTCTGACCCCTTCCCTTCACAGAGAAGGTTGTGGAAGCCCTAACCGCTGCCATCTTGGACCTGGTGGAACTGTACTGTAACACATTCAATGCAGACTTTCAGACAGCAGTGCCCGGGAGCCGCAAGCATGACCTGGTACAGGAGGCCTGCCATTTCTCTGGGGCCCTGGCCTTCACCGTCTATGCTACCCACCGCATCCCCATCATCTGGGCTACCAGGTAAGCTCAGGGCTGAGTAGCCTTTGGGTGTGATCTGAATTTGACTGTGAGTGGTTTCTCCCCATCTGGATGTGACTACTGTCTTAAGTCTTAGGATGTATGGCATTGTGGTACACTGGAGCTGAGTGGGTAAGCAGAGTGCCTGAGAGAGGAGGAGAGGACACCCCAGAGGAGGAGAGAGAAGGTTCCCTAGGAGATGGAGAAGAACCTGTTATTCCCTCTCAGTGCTGCTTCCATCAGCATCCCTGCCCCCTCTAGATCCAAGGCCAGCTGAAAGAGACATGGCAGCGACAGATGGCTTGTTCCCAGATAGAGTGCATGCCCCATGGCCAATGAGAGGGGGTGGGGAGGTAGGGGATGACCCTTTGTCTGGGGTTCCCTAGGCCTGTGGGGGATGGTGGAGGAAGATGCTCATTTGGTAATCCTCAACTCCTCTGCCGTCCCTAGCATCCAAGGACTCAGGGAATAGGCACTGGCACCCCCCTTCTCCCCGCCCCTGCCTGGGGATCCCCCCCTTCCCTTCCCCATCTCTTTGTTCTTCACTTAATGTATTCCTCTGGGCGATTGGTGGAGAACAAAGGAGGCAGCCTGGGAAACCGGGGCCTTCTCTGACCTCTTCTGTCAGGCACCTGTCATGAGCCACAGGGACCCCTATGTGTTGGCATTCATGTCGGCATATGTTGTCCTCCTCCCCCACCCTTCTCGATTGCACATGCGTACACACACACACACACACACACACACACACACACACACACACACACACACGAGCTGAAGCTTTCTATATGAGGGAGGCCAGAAAGCTGGCCGGTTCTCATTAAAGGAAGAAAAACCACAAGGCTCAGCATGGAGTCTAAAACTGGGCAGAGGGATCCGGATTGAGTTGTTATGGCCTGTTTCTGCCTGAGCACACTTCCTTGAATCCAATTGGGATCCCACGTTATAGTCCCCAGAGACAAAGGAGTTTTACCAGGGGAAATGGAGTTTGGCTTTAAAGGGTTTCACGGGTTTGCATGACTGAGATCGGTTTGGGGAGCTGCGTGTCCTGATCTGCTCCCTTTCTTTTGTAGCTATGAAAATTTCTACCTCTCTTGCTCCCTCATCCACGGTGGCAAGGAGCTGTGCAGTCCCCTGCAGACCCGAAGAGCCCACTTCTCCAAGTACCTCTTCCACCTCATCATCTGGGACCAGCAGTAAGCCCATCCCCCAGGCTCCAGTGCCCAGACCATGTAGGCCTACTCATCCTGGTGAATGCACCCGGGGCCAGATAATCAGACCAGGACTAGGAATGAAGTCCAGCTCCCTTGCTAATGTTAACCAGACAAGTCATTCAACCTCTTGAGTCTCTACTTTCCTGACTCTTACTTAAATGAGAACAGGTATAATTCCTACCTCTCAAGTTGTCTTGAGGATCCAATGAGAAGTATCCAGAAAGGCTCTTTGTAAGTCATAAAAGACTGTATAAGCATTAGTCATTAATTTTTTTTTTATTTGAGTTGGAGTCTCACTTTGTCACCCAGACTGGAGTGCAGTGGCCGCTCGGGGTCGCGTAGTCATTAATTTTAATGATACTTTATTGTTTTGATCTTGACTTCCTTAAAGAGTTTAACAAGTCTGAGGGATTCTTATTCTCTCCCTTCTTACAAAATTTCTTTAGACTAGAGAGAGGAGATTGGGCTTTGCCCCTTACAGAAAGAGAAGAGAGGGTTGTCTAGAGGAAAGAATATGGGCTTGGAGCCATAGAAGGAAGGCTCTATTTCTAGTTCTGTCTCTAATTCTACTTTGTCTCTTTTCTCTCTGTGCCTTATTCTCTCAAACTAAGAAATGGGAACACTTGTTTAGCTTAGAGGCAGTTGTGGCACTGAAATGGAAATAGGCAGGTTATAAATATAAATATGAAACCAGAAGCACAAGAGAGTGTTAATCACCATCTGCTAACTATAATTTAGTATTGGGAAGGTAGGCATCAGCCAAGCAACATGGGAAGAAAATGGAGGAGAGGGTACCCTGAAGGGAGTCATTGCAGGTGTTCACTTGCCCTGTGCCTTGTCTGCACTTCACTCTAGCATCCCTCCAGACGCTCAGAAAAGCCTTTGTCTGCTGCCCCCACCCTACTTCCCCATACCGACCATATCTGGGTCCTCCTTTGCAGAGCAGCCCTGAAACTTAAGTGTTTGGAGTGCAGATAAAAGAGACTGAGGAGAGCTGAGGATTCCAAAATAGGTAGACAAAGACTCTGTGGAAATGCTGGAAGGGGCAGGTCATTCTACAGGTGGACAGCTGGAAAGACTTCCTCCTGTCCTTCACGTGTTGGTAATTCCCAGAGCAATAAAAGTGTACATAAAGATCCTTAAGCAAACAACTGCCAGGACAGGAGAAACTTCTTGCAGATGGAGAATAGCTGCATTAAATGGCCCCTGAGTTTCACCATTCCCTTGGAATTCTCTCGCATCATTTACTGTTCCTGTCAAGGGAAGGAGTGCTATACGGTGTTCTGGCCCAGGAGGATCCCCTTCTCCCAAACTGGCCTTAGGTCCTTTACCTAGCAGAGGCACAGAAGCAGCCCAGCCTGCCCTATGGGTCTCATTCTGCTCTCTGTCTGAGATCTCTACCTTGAATCCCAAAGGGCTGGTTTCCTGTCTAGAGCCTTGCGGAGGGCATCATTTTGCACTGTCCATCCAGATGCCCCAAATGAGACCTCTTGGCCCTTCGTGGTCAAGATCAAGGTATCTTGGGGAAGGCATAGCAGCGTAGGGTTCAGAGCACAGGCTTTGGGCCAGTCGTCTTCTCCTTACTGTGGGTGCAACCTTTGGCAGGTCATTCAACCTAGAATGGAGGTGAGAATAGGACCTACCTGGTAGAATTGTTTGAGAAGCAGTTAGGACACTGGAAATAAAACAGTTGGCATGGTGCTCTAGCATATGATAAATGCTTGCTTTATCTTAGCCGGGTGGCCTCTTAGTTCCTGTTTCTCTGTTCCAGGTGACTGACAAAGTAGCTAATACATGGGATGCTTGTATATGAAAATACTGTCTGTATAGCCCAGTTTCAGTGCAGTTACATAGCAAAGCGAAGATGTGTTTCCCTTTTCCTGGATGAAAAACTGAGGCACAGAGATATGAATTAGGTTGCCCAGGGTTGTAAGTGGTGGATGTGATCCTTCCTGGATGTGATATTGTTACATGGGTCATAGGAAAGGAGGGGTTTTTCAGGCAGCAAGGAGATTCAGGGTTGCAGCCAACATTGTGATTATCGTGACTGACCCCGTGTAAAGGTCCATGGGAGAGGTTTTGGAATACCAGATAAACTCAAGGACTAAGGAGAAAAGGGCCTTGACTGGTTTTAGGGGTTCTGGTTTCAGTGAGAAAGCTCCTCACTCCCTTTTCCTTAAGACATGAAGCTAGAAGCTTCTTCCTTGGGTGAAAAGAAGGCTCAGGACCAGCTCCCTCTCACCCTTGCTATGTGGTCAGCTGATTCTCTGTCCCACTGTAGCAGTACAGAGATCAGCTCACTCTCAAAATAGGCCCAGCAGCCGTGCCTTGTCACCCCTAGCTAAGCTCCAGCCTGGCATGTCCGCTGGCTGCTGGAGG
>NW_007253176.1:230569-233001 GCF_000164805.1 Carlito syrichta
CGCCCCCCCCCCACCCAGGGTAGAGGCATCTGGGACAGAGCTGGGCTCCGCCAGTCTTTGGCAGACAGGAGTGAGTGCCACACTTAGGGGGAGACTCCCCTGGAGGAGTGAGGGGCGGCAGAGGAGGGAGGCTGCTTTATCAGGAAACTGCTAGCCTTGGGGTTGGCTGCCCTGCCTCTGTGCCCTCTGATATAGAAGCTGCTGGGCCCTGGGCTGACCAGGAGGGTGTGACAGTGTGGACTTTGGCCCAGGGACAGCTTTCCCAGAAGGTAATGTGGGTCCTCCCTCTTTTTCCACAGCTCCCCTCCCCTCTCTTCCTCACCCCACCCAGCAGTTCCTTATCTTGAACTTGGAGGGTGTGGCTGGGTGTGGTTCAGGCAGAGGAGCCCTAGAGAAAACATCTGGGTTTGGGTAGTGGTGGTCTTGTGTGTCTCAGTTCTCTGGGCCCTGCCAATTAGCTTTCTCATCACCTGGGAACTTGGAAAAGCCCCTTCTCCTCATCGTTTTGGCTTTGAATATGTATGGTGGTGCCCCTGGGGTATGAGGAGGGGACTTTATGAGGACAGGTGGGAGGGCTGTGGGGGAGGATGAACCAAGGCCAGAGAACATGGTGCTTCTTCCTGTTGGCTCTCAGCAAGGGAAAGTGGGGAAGGGATGGGGACTGTCAAATGGAAAAGGAGGACAAAAGGAGCATCTTGGGTGACACTGCAGAAATCCTAAAAGGACAAGAGCATGGCTCACAGTTTGGGACGTGTAGACAGCTGAACTCTTGAGATGGCTCTGGCGACATGGGTTCTGTCCAGGCACCATGGGTAGCCTCAAAATCAAGGCTGTTTGCCTCACTCAACTGCAGGGCTCTAAGGACACCATACTGTGCTTCTGGGAGCATCCACGGAGGCTTTGCTTCATTGAGAACCTGTCCTGCTTCTGCAGAAAGGCTTCCCCAGGGTGCGCGTCTGACATCCTAAGTGGGAGGCTGAACCCCCAGCCTCAGCTTGACTTCCTGGGCTGGCCACCTGGCCCTTGAAACCACAGAGGCAGCCCCTCCCTATTTGGTTTCCTGTTCTCTGTAGGATCTGCTTCCCGGTGCAGTTGAACCGGGTGCCTCGGGAGACCCTGCTGTGTGTCACTCTCTATGCTCTGCCCATCCCCCCGCCTGGGAGCTCCTCAGAGACCAACAAGCAGCGACGGGTGCCCGAAGCCCTGGGCTGGGTCACTACTCCACTCTTCAACTTCAGGCAGTATGTGAGCCACGGAGTAGCAGCTTTTTAGCCTTGGGAGGGAGGGAAGGAGGGGGACAGAGAAAGAGGCTTGTACTGGCCAGTGCTCCTCTGGAGGGTTGGCCATGGGGGGGCTCACCAGTGAAGTCCAGAGGGTCCCCAGACATAGAACAAAAGACCTGACTGTTGGTGTAACCAGGAGCCACTGGGCAGAACTGGTTGGGGGATGGGGTGGGCATGGAAAAGCAATGCTCAAGTAGTATATCTGTCATCTGGTCTTGTCATTGGAGGGACCTTTGAGGCCACCTAGCCCAGCCTCTCCACCTCATGAAGACATCTCTGCCACCAGCTCTTCCAGACTAGTTCGTGCTTAGCTCAGAAAGGACTCTTGGAGGGAGTGAGCGTTTATAGGACTTGGAAGAAAGAAGAGGCCGTGGTCTGCAGGGAGAATGAAAGAGAGGGGAGTTGGGTGGTGACTTCAGACAGAAAAGACAGCTTTTTGGATTGGAAGAACAGGAGGAAAACCATCTGCTTAGCTAGTGGGTTTGGTGGCTCATCTCACCCTACTTCCTCCTTAGAGTCCTGACCTGTGGCCGGAAGCTTCTGGGCTTGTGGCCAGCAACACCGGAAAACCCCAGTGCCCGTTGGAGTGCACCTAATTTCCACCAGCCGGACAGTGTCATCCTGCAGGTGAGACCTCAGCCCTTCCTTCCCACCGCCTACTAGTATGACCACTCCAGAGTCAGCTTCGAGATTTCCTCCTGGAGTCCTTGGCTGGGACCCTAGGAGAAAGGACTAGAACTTTGGTCATGGAATGATGATGTGACTGAAGCAATTGGCTGTATATGGTTAGACCTGGAATGAGAGATGAGCTCTGTGTTATCTCTCTCTCACTCCTGGAGGTTAAGTTTAATTTCAGGGAACCTGAGGATAGGATCTGAGACCCTCCCATCAGGGGCTTTGCTTCTCAGAGTTCCTTGTAGTGAGCCCTCATACTTCTTTTTTTTCCTTTTTTTTTTTTTTTTTTTTTTTTTTTTGAGTGGAAGTCTCACTCTGTCACCCAGACTGGAGTGCAGTGGCCGCTTCCGGCCACCGCAGCCTCGACCTGCTGGGCTCCGGCGATCCTTCCGCCTCAGCCTTCCAAGTAGCCGGAATTACAGGCATGCGCCACCACGCCCGGCTGATTTTTTGATTTATTGTAGAGATGAGGTC
>NW_007253176.1:233021-250569 GCF_000164805.1 Carlito syrichta
CAGGCCACCACGCCCGGCTGATTTTTTGATTTATTGTAGAGATGAGGTCTTGCTGCCCAGGCGGGTCATGAACCCGCGGGCTCAGGCAATCCACTCACCTCAGCCTCCCAAAGGCGCGGGATTACAGGCTGAGCCACCGAGCCCGGCCCTTTTTTTTTTTAAGAGACAAAGTCTCATCAATTTGCCCAGGCTGGTCTGGAACCCCTTGACTCAGGAAATCCTCTCACCTCGGCCTCCCAAAGTGCTGGGATTACGAGCTTCAGCCACGCACTCAGTCCTGAACCCTTCTACTTCTAAGACTGATCAAATCTGACCTGTCCCTTCTTGGGTCCTGAGGGGATGCCCTTCCCCCAGCCAGTCACTCAGTGCTTTCATAGTGTGGACCCATTCTCCAAAGGGAGGAGGAGGAGCTAGCCAGGTCCAAGGTCTAGTTACCATGCCTGGCCCCCTGTCTTGCGGTCATGAGATGCTTTGTTATGGAAAGTGGAATATCAACGTTGGTATAGAATGATATCAAATGAAAGCTCCCTACGCCAGGTATGGTGGCTCATGCCTATAATCTCAGCACTTTGGGAGGTGGAGGCAAGAGGATTACCTGAGCCCAGGGGTTTGAGACCAGCCTGGGCAACTTGGCGAGACCTCACCTCTATAATCTAGTCGGGAGTGGTGGTGCATGCCTGTAGTTCCAGCTACTTGGAAGGCTGAGGTGGATTGCCTGAGCCCACTGGGTTGTGGCTGCGGTGGCCATGAGCGTGCCACTGCACTCTAGTCTGGGTGACAGAATGAGACTCCGTCCCCCACCCCCTCCCCCTCAAAAAAAAAAGAACGTTCCCTGAAGCAGGTGTTCTTGTCTGTCTTACTGCTCTATATCCAGGGTCTAGAACAATACCTAGCACATGTTAGGATTCCATAAACATTTGTTGAATGAAGGAAATTAGGATTCCTTTGGGGAATTGGCTCACTCAGCTCAGATACTCATTTTAGGATGAGTATCTGTTGGCATAGAGCAAGGATCCAGAGTTGGTAAGGCTCTCACCCAGCCTGTGGTCCCACCTCCCATCAGGTCAGCGGCAGTCCCCTCTAGGACCATGCTGAAGGTTTGGCAGCCTCAGCTTGGGTGCTCCCTGTGGCTCAGCCTGGTGACACTTCTGTTCAAAGTTTTGGCTGGCTCTTGTCCCCTCAACTAGATGCATCTCACCTGAACCTGTTCCTCATTTGTTCACTTTTCTCTTTTTGTTTCCTTCTTATTTTTTGCTGAGAGTTACCCCTGGAAGGGACTTTAGAGATCACCAGATCCATCTGGGTTATTTTAGACAAAGAACCCGAGGGAAAGGGAAGGAAGGATAAGGCAGGAGTGCTGGGATGTGAGAGAGAAGCCAGGAACGCACACTCGCTGCCTGTGCTCGCTCACTGCTACAATTCTGTCCCCCAGATCGACTTCCCTACATCGGCCTTTGACATCAAGTTCACTAGTCCCCCTGGAGACAAGTTCAGCCCTCGCTATGAGTTCGGCAGCCTCCGGGAGGAAGACCAGCGCAAGCTTAAAGACATCATGCAGAAGGAGTCCCTGTACTGGTGAGGCCCAGAGCATCCCCCATCTGTGGCTCAGGCCCTCCACTAAGTCTCTTGCCTCCCAGGACCAGGTTCCTGTCCTCCTGCTTTGGGAGTGGAGGTGGGACGAGGTGGGCATTGCCACCGAGGCAGGAAGTGATAGCAGCCCCCAACCCTTTTTCCATGAGCCAACACTAGGAAAAGTGGAGAGGTCAGAGGCAGGAAATTAGCTCTGAGACTGCCTTTCCCAACCTGGGGACTTGGTGTGGACTCAGCTCCCCAGGAGGACCACACCCCAGGTATGCTGTCTACTACTTACTGTCCATTGGGGCAGCTGGCCCTCCAACCCTGCCCCCACCTCCTGCCACTTCCATGCCAACAGCCTTTGCATTTTTCTGGCACTGTCACTTTCCAAAAAGGATCGGGTGTCAAAGCAAGCTGGCAGCTCTCTGGTAAGCAAGTCCAGGCTGATCTCATCCTTGGGGCTGCTGCTTCTTTCACCAGGGTTGGAGAAGGAGGGGTAAGATCAGAGCTGGGGGGACCTGGGCTTCTCCCTTGCCTGCTCTCTGTTTACCACTCTGGCTCCTGCACAGCCCTGTGCACGTGTTGGGTGGGGAGAATGAGAGTTGGGGGAATGGGAGATGGAATGAGAATGGGCTCATCTCTCTCCCTCATCTCTTCCTCGTGTCCCAGCCAGAGTAACTGAGTGCCTGCAGACTTCCCTGCCCCCATCCTCTGCTGACTCCACTTCATTAGCCCCTCAGCTCCCTGCTCCCATTAGACACCTGATCTCAGGCGAGGCCCAATTAGCTGCAGGTTCCTTTAAAGCCGACAGCTGGCCCCAGGAGGCCCCGAGGCCGCTCAGCTGTCCAGACACAGGGGGACTGCTGCCCTCTGGTGGTTCTCCTTGAGAATGGTGCCCTCAGGGTGCCCTCAGGAGGTGTTGCCCATTCGATGCCTTTGGCCAATGCACTCTGCCTTCAGTCTGTGATGTCCCAGAGTTGGGATCAAAGGTAAGATTTGGACCCTGGTTTCCAGGCTTTGCTCCACATTGGAATCATCTTTTAAAAATACCGATGCCTGGCTTCTCAGACATTCTGACTTAACTGGTATCAGGTGCGACCTGGACGTGGCGAGGGAGTTCACTAAGCCCCTTGTGACTGTAATATGCTGCAAAGATTGGGAACCATCAATTGCAGTGTGTGTAGCATGCCCTTGAGTGTAAGTACTCCACCCCAGATGCATCTGCTCCCTCCTACACCTCCCAACCCTCTTCCTGCCTTCCCTCCCTCTCCCCCCCAGGCTCACTGATGCTGACAAGAAGCGCCTGTGGGAGAAGCGATATTATTGCCACTCCGAGGTGAGCTCACTCCCCCTGGTGCTCGCTAGCGCCCCCAGCTGGGAGTGGGCTTGCCTGCCCGACATCTATGCTCTCCTGAAGCAGTGGACCCACATGAACCACCAGGATGCCCTGGGGCTCCTGCATGCCACGTGAGTTGTGACACCCATGTTTCCTGACCACGTATACTTGCAGAGGCCAGAGCGTGGCCTCTCCCTGTCACTGACCTGAGCCAGCCCTGGGGGGAAAAATGGTGAAATGATGTTCAGGCTTTTCTGTTTCTCCCTTTTGCTTTTTCTTTCTTATTTTTTTCCCCAGGGTAATGTTACGGTCGTTTTCCAAACACAACAAAATTGAAAATTGTAGAGTGAACATTCATATGCCTGCCACCCAGGTTCTGTCACTAGCATTTGCTCTATTTATCTACCCAACCATCCATCCACTGGTCTTTTTTTTTTCTTCATTAAAACTATTTATTGGGCTTCTGCACTAGACTGGAGTCCAGTCTCTTTCTTTCTCTCTCTCTCTCTTTCTCTCTTTCTTCTTCCCCCCTATCGCTGATGCTGTCTCCACCTTTGGGGTACCCTGAACCCGGCTCGAGCTGGTCTCTAGCAAGGAAGTATCAGTTGATCAAGTAACTCATCTAGAATTTAAAATGCTAAAATAAAATTTGCATCAGTCAGATACAAAAAAACCCCAAAAAACGAAAAACTATTTTTTTTTTTTTTTGAGTCAGGGTCTCTGTCACCGAGGTTGGAGTGCAGTGGCATGATCACAGCTTAACAGCAGCCTTGACCTCCTGGGCTCGGGTGATCCTCCAGCCTCAGCCTCCTGAGTAGCCGGGACTACACATAGGTGCCATCATGCCTGGCTAATTTTTTTTATTTTTATTTTTGTAGAGACAGGGTCTTGGTATGTTTCCCAGGCTGGTCTCAAACTCCTGGGCTCAAGCAATCCTCCCACCTTGGCCTCCCAAAGTGCTGGGATTATAGGCATGAACCACCATGCCCAACCTTTAATTAATTAATTTTTTTATAGTGATAGGGTCTTGCTGTATCACATAGGCTGGAGTACAATGGTACAATCATAGCTCACTGTGTAGCATTGACCTCCTGGGCTCAAGCAATCCTCCCACCTCAGCCTACCAAGTAGACAAGTGCATACTACCACACCCGGCTAATTTTTCTACATTTTGAGGTAAATTACAGGCATCATTAAACTCCCTCCTAAATACTTTAGCATGCACATAATAACTAGAGCTCAATGTTTGCTTCATCTTTTTTTCCTTTTGTGACAAAATTTACATATAAGGCAGTGCCCAAACTTTATCTGTACATTGACTGAGTTTTGACAAACGCATACACATGTGTAACCCAAACGCTTATCGATTAGTTCTAGTTCGGTCCTGTCTTCCCTCTCTCCTGAAGGGTTCTCTGGGACACAAGGCTCCCAGTCTCACACCCTGGGGCTGCCTTTTCTAGATAGTATCTAGGATTCCTCACTTGTCTCTTGCCACTCTCAGTAATAAAAATGTACTGATTTGGCTGGGCATGGTGGCTCACGCCTATAATCCCAGCACTTTGGGAGGCTGAGGTGAGAGGATTGCCTGAGCCCATGGGTTCAAGACCAGCCTGGGCAACTTGGCGAGACCTCATCTCTACAATAAATCAAAAAATTAGCTGGGCATGGTGGCGTGTGCCTGTAGTTCCAGCTACTTGGAAGGTTGAGGTGGAAGGATCACTTGAGCCCAGCAGGTCGAGGCTCAGTGGCCACGTGCATGCCACTATACTCCAGCCTGGGCAACAGAGTGAGACTCCAACTCAAAAAAAAGTACTGATTCCTGTGACCTGCCTTTAGGAGTTTTTGAGGCAAAGGTTTTGCTAATCTTTGCCAAACTCACTTTGCCAAGATTTATTGCCTTACATAAAATTCTGTGATTTTCTTCTATTTGCCTGGTAAAGTTTGTGTTAAGGATGTTACCAAGACAAAAGAATACTTTAACTCACACGAAGGCTCTTTGTTGATGGGAATTTCTAGCACAGCTGAAGTCAAGGAAGACATCTTTGGGAGTTGGGTTGAGGACTTTGTCCCATTTTTTAATAATCACCCAAGGAGTGAGAGTGGGTACCCTATTGTTCTTCCCTGGCCTGAGGTAGATTCTGACCATGAAGGAGGGTCATTCCCAAGGGTTGCTGTCCAGGAAAGGTGCTAAGGATTTCTCTAGTAGCTTTGGCAGATTCTGGGAGACATTGGTTTTTCTCCATCCATGCCTCTGAAGCCCAGGTCTCAGAGCCTGCAGCTGGATTGTCAGGGTATCGGGCATTGTTTTGCAGCTTCCCAGACCAGGAGGTGCGTCGTATGGCCGTCCAGTGGATTGGCTCGCTCTCGGATGCCGAACTGCTTGACTACTTGCCCCAGCTGGTACAGGTGGGTGGTCTGGAACTGCCTCTGATTCTGATGGTTCCATACCCAAGACCCCAAGCCAATTTGCATTCTGCCCCTTAGAACCAGAGTCTCCAGTGGGATCGTAGTAGGTGTAGATTACAGGCAGTGAACAAGCCCTCCTATTCTCTTTCTCCCATTTCTCCCAAACAGGCCCTAAAATATGAGTGTTACCTGGACAGCCCCTTGGTGCGCTTCCTCCTGAAACGAGCTGTCTCTGACTTGAGAGTGACTCACTACTTCTTCTGGTAAACTGTGTGCAGAAACATGGGAGTAGACAAGTGTCTCTCACAAGTGTTTTAGTCTTGGTCACGTAAGGGTAGGAGCTGGGTTGTCTGAGTTCCAGTGTGTTACTGACTTAGCACGTGGCCTTGGACTAGCATCTTTTCCTCAGAAGTCTCAGTTCACCCCCATGTAACGCAGTAAGGATCATCCCTGCCCCTTCTCTCTACCCACACATGGCAGAAATAGAAAGGAGAAACAAAATGCAGGGAGGCTTTGAGTTCTACTTAAAGGTGGAGTGGGCACAGGCTGGGTATGGGCACAGGTGAACACATCTGTGGAAGCTATACACACAGAGTATCTTTCCCCTCCCAAGTTCCGAGTGGGTTCTGCAGGGAGTTGGAACTGGGTCTAACCCCTTCTTCCCCTACAACCTTGCCTGTGATCCCATGACTGTCCTGACTCCGTACTCCCTCTGCTCTGTAGGTTGCTGAAGGACGGCCTCAAGGACTCCCAGTTCAGCATCCGCTACCAGTATCTGCTGGCAGCCTTGCTGTGCTGCTGTGGCAAGGGGCTGAGAGAGGAGTTTAACCGCCAGTGCTGGCTTGTCAACTCCCTGGCCAAACTGGCCCAGCAGGTCCGTGAGGCAGCCCCATCTACACGACAGGTGAGTGGGGTGAGGCTGGCTCTCCCCATTTCTGGTCTGGGGCTACTGTAGCCAGTCACTAACTCTTAGGCATCCTGTACAGCAGAAAGTCACTTGACCATCTCTGATTTAGGAGCTGGGAGCAGATGACTGTCTGTAACGTGCAGGCCATAAACAGGCAGTTTGCAAGCTGGATATAGCCCATGCATGTGTTTTGCTTGGCCTGTGAAATGTTGAGATTTTTTTTCAGCTGTTTGTCTTACAGGCTAATTATGGTTGTGTAAGTTGTTCACTCCACAAGAGCACCCAGCCAGAAAGGGCAAGTGAGGGCTGAAATCCAGCCATTTTTGTTCACTATGCTGTGACCCATGGCTCAGGACTTGTGCTACCTAGAAGGGGCACTTTTATCTATTTATACAAAGGCATTATGTTCAGCCAGCAGCATTTCTGGTTGCTGATACTTAAGAATGGGGAGATTTTATACTGAAGTCCAGATTGTTAACTTTTCTTGGCAAAAGCGTGAGTAGCACTTCCACCTTGAGAGATAGCCTGCCCTCTCAGTTCTCTGGACTGCTCTACGCTGTTCTATCATCTGCCTACCTTCTATAAGTATTAGGTGTTGCTTTTCATGCACTGTTCCAGGCAGGGGCATAGGCAGCTTTCTTTCTTAAGGGCCTTCCTCAGGGTGTCCATACTTCTCAGATGCTTGTTTTCATACCACCAACCACTACAAGTACTACCACTACCTGGGCAAGGCCGGGTACTGAGTGGAACTTACAGCCGCCACCTCACCCTACCCTCCTTCCCCCTCCTTTCCAGGGAATCCTTCGCACAGGCCTGGAGGAAGTGAAGCAGTTCTTTGCCCTCAATGGCTCCTGCCGCCTGCCACTCAGCCCCAGCCTGCTGGTGAAGGGAATTGTGCCCAGGGTGAGTGACTAGTGGGTTTGGAAGACCCAGTGGAGGTGAGGTCCTCATTGACCCAGTTCTTGAGAGACAGTAGGGAGAAAGGCATATTTGTGGCCCCTTGCCATCCCTGATGTGTGTGGACTTTTAACAGCTGTGCAGGTAGAGGAGTTGGGTTGGAGATGGGGCAAGGGTCTCTCCCTGACAATGTTGGGCCCAAAGTTGGGGATGGTTGCCATCATCTATCATGTATTGAGTACTCTCTGTGCCCAGCACCGTCCTGAGTACTTTATGTTGGTGATTGCATTTCATCCTCACAACTTGTAGAAAGTCACTACTATTTGCACCCCATTTGGCCGAGGAGTAAACTTAGGTGTAGGTGGGACACGTGACTTGCCAGAAGTCACACACCTGGTAAGTTGCATGCAGAATGAACTGAGGGGATGAGACAGCAGGTGTTGGAGCTGAGGCTGTAACAAACTAAACTGGGATGATGACTTAAGGAGAAAATGAAATTTAGCTTCCTGAGAAGAAACCATGAGCAGGTCTTGGGTGGACTGGCAGCAGAAGGGTAGGAGCATGTTGATCTGGATAAGTCATTTTCCTTCTTGGGCATGGACCACCCTGACCCTTGTCAATGGCCTCTCTACTGTGACAGGACTGTTCCTACTTCAACTCCAATGCCGTCCCCCTCAAGCTCTCCTTCCAAAATGTGGACCCACTGGGGGAAAATATCCGTGTCATCTTCAAGGTGAGAATATTTGACTCAAGGCTGGTAAGGCAGCAGTGACAGAGTAAAGGAGGCAACCCAGGGTGGCAGAAGTAGCCCTTGGGGTAGTTCTCTCCCCACTAGCCAATGCTGCCTTTTTAATAAATGAAAGACTGTCAGGTAAAAGTTAGAATTCTTTGTGGTCCCAGAGGTCAAAGAACAAAGTGCTAGGTTTAGGGAGGCAACTGACACCTCAGAAGTGCTTCCTAGAAGGCACAGTTGCCTCAACAACAGAATAGATGAGGTGGTGATCTGCTTATCCCTCAGGGTATTCAAGCAAAGGTAAATGACCATGTGCTAGGGATGCTGAAGAGGAAATTAACATATCAGGTGCAGGTTGGACCATAAGGTCCCATCTAACTCTAATATATATCCATGATTCTGAGAAGTAAATGATAGTCTCAGAGCACATATAATCTAGGGGGGGAGACAAAATATGACTTAGGAACTTACATATTTGCTGTAAGTTCCAAATCCGAGGTAAAAATGTTCAAGTTTTAAAAGGGCCTGGTGAAGCTGGGCATGATGGCACATGCTCTAGTCCCAGCACTTACAAGACTGAGGCAGGAGGATCACTTGAGCCCAAGACTTAGAAGTTGCAGTGAGCTATGATTGTGCCACTGCACTCCAGTTTAGGCAATAGAACCAGACCCTGTCACTAAAGACCACCCCCCAAAACAGGAAAAAGCCTGCTGGTTAGGAGGGCTGGCTGCATGCAGAAGAGGAACATGTATTTAAATCAGATGGGGGCACATGGGAGCCAGGGAGGAACTGAAGCCCCACATGGGCAAACTGGGAAGGTCACTGACCCGTCTTTGGCCTGCTGTGAACCGAGGGAGCAGGTGAGCATTGCGAGGCAGGAGAACTGGCAGTCCCTCCCTGTCTCTCTAGTTTGGGAGATGTAGAAGCCAGGGGAGGCAGTCGAGATGGGTTTTGGTCACCCTCCTTTTCTATCCAGTGCGGGGACGACCTTCGCCAGGACATGCTAACGCTGCAGATGATTCGCATCATGAGCAAGATCTGGGTGCAGGAGGGGCTGGACATGCGCATGGTCATTTTCCGCTGCTTCTCCACTGGCCGGGGGAGAGGTCAGTCGGGAGCGGGGGTGAAGATGGTGATGGAGGATGGGCAGGCATAGGGTGTGGAGGGGTACCCCTTTGCTTGCTCTCCTTCTGCTCATTCCCAACATGAACTGTGTCCTCCTCCAGGAAAACGAAAAGGGCAAGGTTAGTCCATGAGAAGCTGTGGCATGGCCTAAAAAAAGAAGGCA
Source organism: Carlito syrichta (assembly GCF_000164805.1). Classification (NCBI taxonomy): domain Eukaryota; kingdom Metazoa; phylum Chordata; class Mammalia; order Primates; family Tarsiidae; genus Carlito; species Carlito syrichta. The sequence continues at coordinate 242,164 of NW_007253176.1, forward strand.
GGGAGAGAGACTATTATAAGATAAAGCAGACTTGGAGACATAACAGCTCTACGTGTTATATAGACTATGGATCATAATTCAAACCAACCACAAAGAAATATTTTTTAAGACAACTGGGGGAAATTTGAATATAGACTGGGTTAGGTTAGACGAGATTAAAGAAGGATTGTTAATTTTTTTGGATGTGACAACGGCATGGTGGCCTTATTAATTATACTTGAAATATTTATGAGTGAAATGATATGTCCGGGATTTGCTTTAAAATACTCCAGCCGGAGTGGTGGCGAGTGGGGAAACAGTTGGGTGAGTGAAATAGATGAAATAAGATGAGCAAAATGTTGATAATTTTTGAAGCTGGGTGATAGCTACATGTGAATTCATGATGCCATTCTTTTTATTCTTAAATATATTTGGATATCCCCATAGTAAAAATTAAAAAGGAAGCAGCAGCTATAAACTGGGGAGACCAAAGAGTCACAGTGTGGGATATGAAGCGTGGGGAGTGACTTCCTTTCTATCATTATCCTTTTCCTGTTATCAGACTTTCCAGATGCTGTCGAGCGTAGTGTATAGGGAAGTATCAGCACAGCTCTTGTAGTCCTCCGCCTGTAGTCCCTTTTGTTCTGCTGCAGAGTGTGACCCCAGTTCCTCCTCTCCCAGGGATGGTGGAGATGATCCCCAATGCTGAAACCCTGCGCAAGATCCAGGTGGAGCACGGGGTGACCGGCTCCTTCAAGGACCGGCCCCTGGCAGACTGGCTGCAGAAGCACAACCCTGGGGAGGATGAGTATGAGAAGGTAGGCTTGAGAGTGGCACACCTGGGGTGGGGCACGCCTGACTCTGGCACATGGCTCTGTAACCACAAGACTTGCACAGGCAGAGAGAAGACAGCCCAGCTTTGTCAGGGGGGAAGCACATGCTCTTCCTTGGCTGACTGGTGCCTCCAAATATTTAGGGGTGAGTCAGATGACTCTTGTAAGCCTACTGAGAAAAACCCCTTGGTATCGGACTGGGAAACCTTTGCTGAGTTCCCTGGCAGATTGAGCCTTGGAGGAAGGGGTTCAACTTTTTGAGAATTTGCCTGTATCCCTCCTAATTGTGGATTCTGTTTCATATCTCTTATGTTCTCAGAGGGGTTCAGTGGTGCTTTCTAGAACAAGAGTTAGTGGAAAGAGATTTCAGAGATCATTTTCATCTAGCCCCTTCTTTTCATAGGTGTGAGTTAAGTAAGATTGACTCTCTTGTTCCTAGTTTTGGAGCTGGTTTATGGCAGGGCTGTAACTTGAAGTCGGAGCTTGAGGTTAGATATGAATCAAAGAGATTAGAAAAGAGGGCTGACTGGTTCCTGATGAGATTCGATTGGAGATTAGGATAGAGATGGAGCTTTCACAGGTGATAGGTCCTTGGTGGTCTGCTGTGATCTACGACTGGTCCATAACTTCACAACTCTAGTCTCTGGGTTAATTAGGTTGGGGGGAGAAGCATTGGGAGGGAACAAATCACAATAATCAAACTCATAAGAGACTGGCTATATGCCAGAATGCTAACGTACATAAATTTAACTTCAAGGGGATCTAGATACTAATTTATATATATCAAAGCATGTTATTCCTGAGGGAAAACCTGCATGGGCTGCCAAATTATAATCAGAATGTCATTTAGTGAATGTGTAATTAGATGATCTTAAATGGCCTTAAGTGCCGGCATTCCCCAGGGCTTCCTTTCTGGCCTGCTGTGCTCTCTGCACTCTTCTTGGCCAGCTCCACCTTTATTATGACTTCAGCTACACCCATATGCTGATGACCTCTGAGGCTTTCCTCTAGCCCTCCTCCCTCCCTTTAGCTTTATAGTCTGTGGCACCTCAACCTCAGTGCAGGCCAGCCTGTGTTTCTTGAAGCCTGCTTTTTGTGTTTCTCATTAGTAAATGGTGTGACTGTCTTGCGCAGTCACCCAAACAAGAGCCACCGTCTTCCTAATGCTTCTTTCTGCCTCCCTTCTGCTGGACCAAGCCTGTCGATTCTTCTTCCCAACTCCCTCTCAAATAAATCTGTCCTAGTCTTTCACTTTTCTTTTCTTTTCTTTTCTTTTTTTTTGAGTTGAAATCTCACTCTGTCACCCAGGTTGAAGTGCAACGGCATGCTCATAGCCACCGCAGCCTCAACTTGCTGGACTCAGGCGATACTTCTGCCTCAGTCTTCCAAGTAACTGGAACTACAGGCGCGTGCCACCATGCTCAGTTAATTTTTTGATTTGTTGTAGAGACGAAGTCTTGTCATGTTGCCCAGCCTGGTCTCGAACCCGTAGGCTCAGGCAATCCTCTGTCTTCAGCTTCCCAAAGTGTTGGGATTAGAGGGGTGAGCCATCTTGCCCAGCTGTCTTTCCATTTTTTCTTTTCTTTTTTTTTTCTGAGTCAGAATCTCATTCTGTTGCCCAAGCTGGATGGAGTGCAGTGGCATGCTTATGGTCACCACAGCCTCAACCTGCTAGGCTCAGGCGATGCTTCTGCCTCAGCCTTCCAAGTAGCTGGAACTATAGGCGCATGCTACCACACCTGGATTATTTTTTGATTTATTGTAGAGACAAGGTCTCACCAAATTGCCCAGGCTGGTCTTGAACCCTTGAGCTCAGGCCATCCTCTTACCTCGGCCTCCCAAAGTGCTGTAATTACAGGCTTGAGCCACCACACCCGGTCCTTTCTCTTTTCTTACAAGCACTTTTGCTTAACTATTTGCTGTCTGCTCCTGAGCCACTGGAATGCCTCTGCTCCAGGCAGCCTTTACCTGATTTCAGAGGTTGTGTTTTTGAGTGCAAATCTGTTTGTGTTACTCTTTGCTCTACTTCTTCCAAGGCTCCCTATGTCCTAACAGCTGAATCCAATATCCATGACGTTTCACACCTGCACCCAGAGCCTTTTGTAATCCAGCCCAGCCTACCCCTGTGGTCTGAGCCACTACACCCTCCCATCTTATGTTAATTTATGCTCCACCCCAAAGGGCTACTACTTGTATTTCCTCTGCCTGGAAAGCCATTTCTTTCTTTCCCCATCCTTTAAAACCTGCCCCCTCCATGCAGTAAACTTCAAGACCTTCTACCCTTGGAGAGAAAGCATACTGATTCTTTCCTCCCCACTCCCAACCCCATATATTCCTTATACTAATATGTATTTTTCAGGTATTAAACACCCGCCAGTATGCAGAGGCACTGTGCTAGGTGCTGGAGTTATGATTACTACCTGTCAGTGTAATAAAGAGTCACAATAAAAGTGATGAAAGGCCAGGTGCAGTGGCTCATGCCTGTAATTCCAGCACATTGGGAGGCAGAGGGGAGAGGATTGCCTGAGCCCAGGGGTTCGAGACTAGCCTGAACAATTTGGCAAGACCTCGTCTCTACAATAAATAAAAAAATTAAAGCCAGATGTGGCAGCTCATGCCTGCAATCCCAGCATTTTGAGAAGCAGAGGCATGAGATTACCTGAGATCAGGGGTTCGAGACCAGCCTGAGCAACGTGGCAAGACTTCATCTCTACAATAAGTCAAAAAATCTGCCAGGCATGGTGGCACATGCCGCTGGTTCTAGCTACTTGGAAGGCTGAGGCGGAAGGATCACCTGAACCCCAGGAGGTCAAGCCTGCAGTAGTAATTGTGCCACTGTACTGTAGCCTGAGTGACAGAGTGAGACTCTGACTCAAAAAAAAAGTGATGAAAGTATGTACAATAAGAATACACACAGAGAAACTAACTCTACAAGTTAGTGTTTAATCTCAGTCTTTCAAAGATAGCGTCTTATCTCTGTTAGCCTTTCTGCTAGAATAATGCCGATAGTTTCTTATGGTGACTTCCAGAAGAAAAGAACTAGAGGTATTTTCATCTTGGACACCTACTGCGTCAGAGTTCCCCACATCCTACAAGTGAAGCCCCTTAAATCAAGAGAGTGCCTCTTTAGAGAGTGACATTTCTTTCCAGTAAGCAACTGACGCACTGTGTAACTTAGGGAGGTGATAAGAATTTAGTCACTTACCCACAAGCTATATTCTCAGCCAAAATAAGATTCATTGGAGGTAGAAGGAGCATCTGTCTGTGACAGGGAGAAGATTTGATGGAGATGAAGGTCAAGACTGGAAGTGGGTGGGTTATAGTCCTCATTGAGTGGTTATATTCATATGTTTTCCTTTCTTAGAAGTAGTTTTTTTTCTTCCAGAAGGTAAACTCTGTAGTTTCTTTACAACTTTCTATTCTTAGTTTCAGTGGATTAGTCATCAGGTTGTAATTTGACAAGTAGCTGGAATGGGGGTTTCTGTGTGTAGCTAGTTTTGTAATAGGCTTTGGGGAACAGCCAAGAAGCTGTTGAGGAGATCCCCAAACCCTGTGGGACTGAATGACCAAGTGAGCGTTGAGTGAACAGAGGGGGCAGTGGGTCTATAGGGGTTCAAAGGGGGAGGAGTCAGTGTGAGCCAGGAAGGTCTGCAAAGATGAGGGACTCAAGGTCTTTGAAGGATGGGTGAAGATTTGTGAAAGGAGGCAGGGAGGGTGAGTCTTCTATATCTGTTAAGCTCCCTCTCATTCCCAGTTTTGTGCATTCCTAGCTGGCTACAACAACTATTGCCCTCTGCTAATAAGTCTTTCTGCAAGTCTCACCAAGGGGATTTAGAAAGCGAAGGGTGTCCATTTGCTGATTCCATGTATTTTTACTTCCTGGGAAGATAGATAAGGGGGACATATGTTGACCAGACAAAATAAAATAGATCCAACCCCTCACCACTCCTCTCCTGCCTTAAACTCAAAAATACCTCTAACACATTTTACCAACTAGAGATGTCTGATTTTCAAGTGTAAAACACTCTCTAGAAGTGTTAAGCTGCTTCAGCTCTTCTTAAGAGTGCAGTGACTTTAATTAGATTAGCATTTAACTGTTACAGAGAACTCTGGGAACAAGACTTTTATTTGGGGCAGGAAGGAGGACGGTAGAATTGTGAGCAGGGTCAGAAAGGGATCCTTAAGTTGGCTGCCTCAGTGGCTGTACTTGGGTTGTGACCATCATGACCAGTTTGGGAAAGTTGTGAACATCCATCTTTCTGTTTGTCAAGGTCTCCTCAGTCTCGACGGATCCATCTGGGCTCTTGGATCAGTCCCCTCCCTAGAAAAAAGGAAGGTGCAGAAGATGACATTCAGATGCAGTGGTGGAGATATATAAACCATCATCTCCTCCATAAGATCTGGGAGACATTTCTGTGTGTATGAGTGTGTACTTTAGTGTGTGATAAAGAATGAACAGGCAGAAGTGAGGTACTTTGAGGATTCACAAAAGAAAGCAGCCAGGGCTGGCTGAATTCCGTCTAGCTGTGGCCCCCAGAGGCTCTCCAAGCCAGCTTTATGTCACTCTTTCCATCTGCCTTAACCCCTCTCAGGCTGTGGAGAACTTTATCTACTCCTGTGCTGGCTGCTGCGTGGCCACTTATATCTTGGGCATCTGTGACCGACATAATGACAACATCATGCTGAAGACCACCGGCCACATGTTCCACATTGATTTTGGCCGCTTCCTTGGTCATGCCCAGATGTTTGGCAACATCAAGCGGTGAGTGATCTCCTGAAGCCAGGATGGGTGTGAGGATAGGGAGGGGAGCAGAAATGGGTCAGAGCTGGATCACAAGCTCATGATGGAAGGAGCTGGACCTCAGAGCATGGTCCCTGGGCCGAGCAGTTTTGGAGGAGACTAATAAACAGGTCAAGTTCTTGTAGGGCCTTACAGAAGAAGGTGGGACCCAGCTATTCTTCCCTACTGAGGACCAAGCAATGAGAAGTGAGCCCAAACTGTAGCCAAAGGGAATGCAGTTAGATATCCTGAAAAAAAAATATTGCTGGCTCACAGATAAGAAACCAAAAGAATATGAAATATCTATCTCTGGGGATCTTTTAAGATTAAGGTAGAAAAACAAAGTTAGCGCCCCATCTATCCAGGTTCATCTACAGGACGAGGGCTGAGGGACACCATTCCCCGATGCGGCCCACCAGGTGGGCTTCCTCCTCCATGTTGACCTTCTACCTGTATGTTCCCTTTGGCCCAGGGACCGTGCCCCCTTTGTCTTCACCTCGGACATGGCGTATGTCATCAATGGGGGTGACAAGCCTTCCAGCCGCTTCCATGATTTTGTTGACCTTTGCTGCCAAGCCTACAACCTCATTCGCAAGCACACCCACCTCTTCCTCAACCTTCTGGGCCTGGTGAGGAGTTCCATCCCTTTCTGAATGCCTCCGTCTTATGATCTGGCACCATCTTTAAGACTTCCTTGTCTTGCTTCAGAGGATTTCTGGGGATTTACTTCTCTGAGCCCCGATTGAGTACCTGTCTGCCCTACATACTGGCAGGGACCCAGACTCCCTGGGGACGATGATGTCTGTGTAGGTGTCTGACTCCCTGCTGTAGCCCCTCGATTCCTGTGGCTCTCCAGCCACCGCCCAAAGCATCCATCTACCACTCTCTAGAAGGGTTAGGGAACCTAGCTGTAGAAAACCTTGCCTCAGGGTGGAGAAGAAGCAGGAATTCCCTGTTGTTACAGGCACCCTCTCTCCTTTCTGCTCCTTCTAGATGTTGTCCTGTGGGATCCCTGAGCTCTCAGACCTGGAGGACCTCAAGTATGTATATGACGCCCTGAGGCCTCAGGACACAGAGGCCAATGCCACTACCTACTTCACAAGGTAACACCCTGTGCAAAACAGCACTGCCCACCCTGAGTAATTCCCAGGCTGCTTGATTGGCAGGAGCTGGGGGGTAGGGAAGAGGTAAAAGGCTTAGCTCAGGCGGGAAAGCCTAGAGTTAAAGTTTGCCTCTGACTTAGATAAAGCATTTTGCCTCTCTCGGCCTCAGTTTCCCATCTGTATTTTGGTGCTGTCCTTTGTATTTAGGGGTATTGCCATCACTCTTATCTATAGTCTCATCAGGTCTCAGTCCAAGACTTTGACTCTGGTGCAAAGTATAATATGACTTTTGTAAATCTTTAACTCACTCAGGTCAGACTTTACCCCTTGCCAAAACATTGAAGTCCATGATTCAGTTTTCCCATATTTGACAATGTTTTAAGACCCATAATGTATAACAGCAAGAATGTGTCTCTGTAATAAGCCTACAATTTGTCCATTAAGATAATGTCTCCGTTATATTATATATTCTTTTTGGAATTTAGAGAGCTAAATTTTCTCTTAGGTCTAACATACGACCTTTCCTTTTGAATTGAAATAACTCAATTGAAGAGGGCTTGGTGAGGTTCCATTGTACTGAACCTTGAAATTCAGTATAGCAATATTGAGACATTTATACTGAGTCCCTAATTCCTTCCTACCTTGGTTTGACTATCTTTGGCTCAGGTAGGCAGCAAGGGAAGGAAATAAGAGCCCAGGATTCGCACGAGGTAACTGTGTGCCAGTCATATGTTCTGTGAAACTATTACACCGGAAAATGATTTGATCTGAGCTAATTGTTAGTCTTAGGAGTTAGGGAATGTTCCATTGAATACCTATTGCCAAAACCGTGGGAGTTTGGGTTCATAGTTTCATTTCTTTTCATTCTCCTGCCAGGTTGATTGAGTCCAGCCTGGGCAGTGTAGCCACAAAGCTCAATTTCTTCATCCATAACCTGGCTCAGATGAAGTTCACGGGCTCAGATGACCGGCTGGCCCTTTCCTTTGCCCCCCGAACACACACTCTCAAGAGCTCTGGACGCATAAGTGATGTTTTTCTCTGCCGCCATGAGAAGATATTCCACCCCAGCAAGGGCTATGTAAGTGTTTTCTTTAATCTGACCCTGTTTCCTCCTTCCCACTGACCCCAGATTACTGGGGTTCTGACTGTTTCTACACATTCGCACAGTGGGCACTGGAGGTGACTGAGTGTCCTGTGCTGGGAGCAATCCCAGGCCACTTTCCTCTTTCCTGCTCGCGTGATCTGCCTGGAATTGGGAAGCTGTATTGGATGGCTGTTTCCTCTGAGTCAAGGGTCCTGAGAAACGCATACAAGAAATTTTAGCTTTTAGATTCCTGCCTTATGTGCTCTCTATCATTTTTGTTTCCATCGGAGAGATGCCTGCCCTCTTCCTTCTGGAACATGCTCCTCCCCTGACATACACACTTCCCTTCCCTTACCTCTCCCTTTCATTGGGTGCAGAGGAGGGTTTGGCGGGTATACCATAAGATTTGGACCTTTTCAGATATATGTGGTAAAGGTGATGCGGGAAAACGCCCACGAGGCCACCTACATCCAGCGGACGTTTGAAGAGTTCCAGGAATTCCACAATAAGCTACGACTGCTCTTCCCTTCTTCTCTCTTGCCCAGGTAGCTGCCCCTGTGAATGCTCTTCACAGAGGGATGCTGGGGAGGGAGAAAGGATACCGGATCGGGGCGGGGGGAGGGAGGA
>NW_007253176.1:250633-264043 GCF_000164805.1 Carlito syrichta
CAGAAAGGACCCTCTAGACCAAGGTTCTGTCTGCTTTATGTGGCTGGTATTATTGACAAGTGCTCCCCATGCTGGCCAAACTCTCTTAATACTCAAGAGCACTTCCTCTCGCCTTGGCTGTAAGCCGGCCCTACCTCACCCCCACTTCCTAGGAAGGCATACTGAGTCTGAAGGCTGGGACACTGGCTGAATCTGAAGATGTTTCAAAGTTTTTAATTGTATAAAGAGTTATACCATTTTTCATACGGATAAGCAAAATGTGCTGTATACATACAGTGGAATGTTACTCAGCAGTTAAAACGGAAGGGAATTCTGATATAACATGGATGAACCGTGAGGACATTATATGAAATGGAATGAGTCAGTCACAAAAAGACTAAAACAGCATGATTCCACTTACCTGAGTTACCTAGAGTAGTCAGATTCATAGAGACACAAAGTAAAAAGGTAGTTGCCAACCGGGCTCGGTGGCTCAGCCTGTAATCCCGTGCCTTTGGGAGGCTGAGGTGAGTGGATTGCCTGAGCCCGCGGGTTTGAGACCCGCCTGGGCAGCAAGACCTCATCTCTACAATAAATCAAAAAATCAGCTGGGCGTGGTAGCGCGCGCCTGTAATTCCGGCTACTTGGAAGGCTGAGGCGGGAGGATCGCCAGAGCCCAGCAAGTCGAGGCTGCGGTGGGCGGGAGCGGCCACTGCACTCCAGTCTTGGGCGACCGAGTGAGACTCCAACTCAAAAAAAAAAAAAAAAGGTAGTTGCCCGGGTCTGGGGGGAGGGAGGTGGTGGTGTTTAATGGGTACAGAATTTCAGTTTTGCAAGATGAAAAGGGTTCTGGAGCAGATGGTGGTGATGGTTACACAACAGTGTGAATGAAGTTAATGTAGAACTGAACACTTAAAACTGTACATTTTAAAATGGTTAATGACTGGCTCACGCCTATAATCCCAGCACTTTGGGAGGCCAAGGCAGGAGGATTGATTGAGCCCAGGAGCTTGAGACCATCCTGAGAAACATAGCAAGACTTTTGTCTCTACAAAAATCAGTGCAATTGACTGGGTGTGGTGGCACTCACCTGTAGTCCCAGCTTCTCAGGAGGCTGATGGAGGATTGTTTGAGCCTAGAAGTTGAAGGCTGTGGTGAGCCATGATCATGCCACTGCATGCCAGACTGGGCAACAGTCTTAAAAAAAAAAAAAAAAAAGGTTAAATAGTAAGTTTGATGTTATGTGTATTTCACCATAATTTAAAAAAAAATTTCGACTAGGCACTGTGGCTCACGCCTAAAATCCCAGTACTTTGGGAGGCCGAGGTGAGAGGATTGCCTGAACTCAGGGGTTTGAGACCAGCCTGAGCAACATGGTGAAACCTCGTCTCTACACTAAATCAAAAAAGTAGCTGGGTGTGGTGGCGCATACCCAGGTAGTTCCAGCTACTTGGAAGACTGAGGCGGAAGGATCTCCTGAGCCCAGCAGGTCAAGGCTGCAGTGGCTGTTAGCATGCCACTGCACGCCAGCCTGGGCAACTCCAACTCAAACAAATAAAGTTAAATTAAAAATTATTTTTCAAATAAATTTTTACATTGATGGGAGAATCTGGGGGCTTTGGAGCACTTCTGGGGAGCCACAGGACTCTGCCGAGCAATTTGGTTTTCCTGCCTGGGGCCCTTAGAACTGTACAGCGTGAGATGCTGAGCAAGTGTCACTACAGTGCAGACAGGAGCCCGGAAGGAATCATGGTGAGGGTCTCTGGGAAGGGAGGTTGTTAGGAAGTGGGGAGGTCAGGTGACTATAAATGCAGATGAAATGTGAAAAAAGTATGTTGCGTACATCTTCTCTCCCCATCTTCCCCTCCTGTGTCTCCACTGCCCACCCTTCCATCTTAGTTTCCCTAGTCGTTTTGTGATCGGCCGCTCCAGAGGAGAGGCGGTGGCTGACCGGCGGAGGGAGGAGTTAAACGGCTACATCTGGCACTTGATCCACGCAGCCCCTGAGGTGGCCGAGGTGGGTGGGCTGGACTCTGCTTCTGGCTATCTTAGGGCAGTGGGAGAATCAGAGGCGGGAGGGTCTGGGTTTGTCTCTCTGGGTCTGCTGGCAGAATGACCAGTGCTCGGATCTGCAGAGAACAGGAAGATATGAGTGGGTCCATAGTGGTTCTGGCCTCACAGGGCCATGATGAACACGATCAAACAAACTTGAATGTAGCCAGGCCTGTGGAGAGGCATTTACTGACCAGATGCAACCCGGAGTGATTGGAGTGATCAGAACCTGAGGAAAGAAGGGGTTCCTCCTTGAGGAAAAGGTGTTTTGAGCAGATTGAATTTGATGTCCACCTAGGTTCTTTTTTTAAACAGGTGGTATTATAATGGTCTTACTATAGTGATCGGGAATCCTGTTGCTCTAACAAATCATCTGATTCCATTTTTCATGTTCCCTTTCTATTTGTCCATATGCAAGCATGATTTTTATGGTTTTAGAGTGGTCATAGCTTATATATAATTCTATGTGCTGAGTTTTTTCCCCTAAGGTTTTTTTTTTTGAGTTGGAGTCTCCCTCTGTCACCCAGACTGGAGTGCAGTGACCGCTCCCAGCCACCGCAACCTCAACCTGCTGGGCTCTGGCGATCCTTCCGCCTCAGCCTTCCAAGTAGCTGGATCCCTTAATGTTTATAGTAAAGTATGCTATAACTTGCTGGGTGCTGTGGCTCACGCCTGTCATCCCAGTGCCTTGGGAGGTAGAGATGAGTGAATTGCCTGAGATCAGGAGTCTGAGACCAACCTGGGCAACTTGGTGAGACCTCGTCTCTGCAATAAATAAAAAAATTAGCCGGATGTGGTGGTGCATACCTGTAGTTCCAGCTACTTGGAAGGCTGAGGCAGAAGGATCGCCTAAGTCCAGCAGGTCGAGGCTGTGGTGGCCATTAGTGTACCATTGCACTCCAGCCTGGGTGAAAAGTGAGACTCCAACAAAAAAAAATAAAATAAAATAAAGTATGTTATAACTTTAAATATCTGTACCAAATTAGTATACCAACTTTTGCAGTGTCATAATCTTAACCATTTGCTTTTTGAAAGATATTTAGAGTACATCTCATTTTTTCCCACTATTAATGCTCAAATGGGTATTTTCACATGGTTAGTTTTTTTTGTTTTGTTTTCTTTCTCCCCAATTGGGAAACATTCTTGAGAGTGGGATTCCTGTTCTTTGTCCAAGGCTGACTCAGGCATTTCTCAGTGCTTGAGAAGTGTGTGTGTGTTGAGAAGGGAGGCAGTCATAGAAAAGAACAGACTGACCAGGCATGGTGGCTCACACCTGTAATCCCAGTACTCCAGGAGGCTGAGGCAGAAGGATTGCTTGAGCCCAGGAGTTTAAGACCCACCTAGGTAACATACCAAGATCTCATCTCTACAAAAAATGTTTAAAAAATTAGCTGTACATGGTGATACATGCCTGTAATCCCAGCTACTCGGAAGGCTGAGGTGGAAGTATTGCCTGAGTCCAGGAGGTTGAGCTGCAGTGAGCCGTCATTGTGCCACTGTACTCTAGCCTGGAAGACAGAGTGAGACCTCTAACTCAAAAGAAAACACTGATGTGACATAGTTTTATTTTATTTATTTTTTAATTTTTTAATTTTTTTGAGTTAGAGGCTCACTATGTTGCCAAGGCTGGAGTGCAGTGGCATGCTCACGGCCACTGCGGCCTTGACCTGCTGGGCTCAGGCGATCCTTCTGCCTCAGCCTTCCAAGTAGCTGAAACTACAGGCACGTGCCATCATGCCTAGCTAATTTTTCTTGATTTATTGTAGAGATGAGGTCTCACCAGGTTGTCCAGGCTGGTCTAGAACCTGTGGGCTCAGGCAATCCTCTCACCTGTACCTTCCAAAGTGCTGGGATTATAGGTGTGAGCCTCTGTGCCCAGCCCTGTTTTTTCTTTTTAAAACTTTTAAACATACAGAAAAGTAGAGAAACAATATTTTAATAATTTGGTGCCTATGTACACATCACTTAAATAGTTAATATTTTGCCATATTTACTTTATCTATTTTTATGAAGTATTTTATTTTATTTATTTATTTATTTATTTTGAGTCGGAGTCTCACTCCGTTGCCTAGACTGGAGTGCAGCAGCCGCTCCCAGCCACCACAGCCTCAAGCCGCTGGGCTCTGGTGATCCTTCCGCCTCAGCCTTCTGAGTAGCCGGAATTACAGGCGCGCACTACCATGCCCGGCTGATTTTTGATTTATTGTAGAGATGAGGTCTCGCCAAGTTGCCCAGGCGGGTCTCGAACCCGCAGGCTCAGGCAATCCACTCACCTCAGCCTCCCAAAGGCACAGGATTACAGGCTGAGCCACCGAGCCCAGCTATAAGGCCTCTTTTATTCTATAAGTTCCATCTCTGTTTTTTCCCTTTTATGAAGTGTTTTAAAGAAAATTACAGGCCAGTGCGGTGGCTCACGCCCAGAATCCCAGCACTTTGAGAGGAGGAAGCAAGAGGATTGCCTGAGCTCAGGGGTTTGAGACCAGCCTGGGCAATTTGGTGAGACCTTGTCTCTACAATAAATAAAAAAATTAGCTTGGTTTGGTGGTGCATGCCTGTGGTTCCAGCTACTTGAAAGGCTGAGGCAGAAGGATCACCTGAGCCCAGCAGGTCAAGGGTGTAGTGGCTGTGAGTGTGCCACTGCATTCCAGCCTTGGTGACAGAGTGAAGATTCTAACTCAAAAAAATAAACAACATAACATAAATTATAGACATCATGATATTGTTCCTGTAAATACTCACTAAGCATCTCTAAAACATAAGTAGTGTCATTATATTAAACAGTACACAGCCCATATTCAAAATTTCCCTACCATCCCTCAAATAATTTTATAGTTGGTTTAATGTAGAACAATCCTTTTCCTCGTATTGGGCGATGCCTTGTTGAAGAATGGCTCTGCTTTCTGATTCCATTCCAGTGTGATTTGGTGTACACTTTCTTCCACCCCCTGCCCCGGGATGAGAAGGCTGCAGGCACCAGCCCAGCTCCTAAGTCCTCAGGTACAGTACATTCTCCGAGACGTTCCTGCCAACCCCTCTGCCAACCCCTCTGACCCACTTAGGGGCATTTCTCCTGCCCCCTCTCTTTTCGGTTCTCCTTCCTTGACTTGTCTGCTGTTCAACTTCTTACTGTCTAATGAATCTGGTTTCTACTAAGACTGTGGGGTCCATAGCACCTTGCCTGGGTTTTCCCTGGGTGGGTAGATAGATTAGATTCAGTTGGTGATTAGCTCCTCATATTACAGCCTCAGACCCATCCCAACCCAATTAACTCTAAATCATGCTCCAGACCCCACTTGTGTAGATGCCTCATGAGTAGCAGGAGCCTCACATGGAGAGACTGGGGTGAGGAGGGTTCAGGGACGAAAACAGAAACACCTGCCTGGCTTCTTGACTTTCTCGGTGTCTTTTGTCCCTACAGATGGCACATGGGCCCGGCCCATCGGGAATGTGGGAGGGGAGGTGAAGCTGTCCATCTCCTACAAAAACAATAAGCTCTTCATCATGGTGATGCATATTCGGGGCTTGGTAAGTGCGTGTGCAACTCTCACTTTTTTTTTTTTTTTAGTCTTTCTTGGGCTACTGTTTTGACTGGTCAGGCCTTCTCTGTCCCATCTCATGAGAGTGGGCTCATGAGAGGTTTACTGAGCATCCACCATGAGCCCACTACCATGTCAGGCCTACAGGATGATCAGGCAACACAAGGTACAGCTTCTTGTTAGCTGTGGTCCTTGGCAAGTAACCTAATTTCTGTGAACCTCATTATAATGAGGATCATGTTAGTACTGACATTGTAGGGTTGTGATGGTGCTTAAATGAGTTATGCATGTAGAGCACTTAATATTATTATGGTAATTCCCATAAGGGAGAGGCCCAAGGGCCTTACTACCTGGTTATGATACAGTAGCCACCTGACATCCTTCAAGCATGACCAATATATAATTACTAAGTTTTTGGTGTGGAGTCTAAGAATGTTGTAAATACAAGGGGAACTGTTATGGAGTATTTGCTTTCAATGCGAGTTATTACGCAATGTGCTGTAACCTATGTCAGGCATTTTGTATAGACTGGGGCAGTGGAACATAGCAGAAGGAGCATGAGCTTTGGTGTTAAGAGAGACTTTGACTTCACTCTCACACTGTCATTTAGTCACTCAACAAATGCTCATCGAGTGCCTACTATATGCCGGGCACTGATATATTAATTCTGGATACAGTGGAAAACAAAATCCATGCCTCAAGGAGCTCACATTCTAGTTGGAAAGGGCAGGCAGACAAATAGAGAAGCTTTACTATATGGCACGTAAGACGTGGTAAGAGCTGTAACAAGAAATAAAGCAGAGAAGGACTGCTAGGGTGGGGTGAGCTGAAGTGGTAATTTGCCTAGAGTGGTCAAGGAGGGCCTCACTGATGAGGAGGGATCTTAGCTAAATGGAGGAGGGTAAAGAAGGAGCCCTGTACATACATCTGAGGTAGGATTGTCCTAGGCAGAAGGAGCAGTTATATCCAAAAGTCTGGAATCAGGAGCCCTCTAGGGCTGTGTCAGAAACTGCAGGGGCCAGTGACCGAAGACAATGGAGCAAAGGCGAGAGGAGAGGATAACGAGGTTGGAGAGGGTGCAGTGGACCACAGCCTGACCCCCATAGCAAGGACTCCAGTTTTCTCCTTGATTGAGATGCGTTTTGAGCGCAGGTGTGATATGATCTGACTTTACTTTTAAAAGGATCAGGCTGGGTGAATCACTAATTCGCTGACCTTGAGCAAGCAACTTAATCTCTCTGACTCATGTCTCCAGGTCTTAGGGGTTAAGTGGACCAAATGACAAAAGAGACAAGGACAGTGGGCATGGCAGGAAGATTCCTGGGACATGATGGTTCACTCAAAACAGACCATGTTATGGGATGCCCTGAGCATTTGGATAAAATGCAGGACTTGATCAAATAGGGCAATCTGGTTGATGTTTTAGTAGGAAACTTAACATCATCATGGTAGGCGTTTCTTATTTTTGTTTTGTTTTTTTTGAGTTGGAGTCTCACTCTGTTGCCCAGACTGGAGTGCAGTGGCACACTGACAGCCACCCCAGCGTCGACTTGCTGGGCTCTGTCGACCTTCTGCCTCAGCCTTCCAAGTAACCAGAACCACCAGCATGTGCTACCATGCCCAGCTAATTTTTTATTTATTGTAGAGACGAGGTCTCCCAAAATTGCCTGGGCTGGTCTCAAACCTGTGGGCTCAGGCAATCCACTCGCCTTAGCCTCCCAAAGTGCTGGGATTATAGGTTAAGTTAATGAGTCCAGCTGGTAGGCATTTCTATCAGAATGCAGTGAACTGAGAAACAGACAGATAAATGAGGATGCAATGCACAAAGCTAGGTGTGAGAGATGAGAGTCTGGACTGGGGTGTGCTCACAGGGAGATGGTGGTGAAGAGACAGGTCTAAGAATCTTCATCTTTTTTGGTTTTCATTCTATTGTAGCAACTGCTCCAGGATGGGAATGACCCTGACCCCTATGTGAAGATTTACCTCCTTCCAGACCCTCAGAAAACCACTAAGAGGAAAACCAAAGTGGCCCGGAAAACCTGCAATCCTACCTACAATGAGATGGTGTGTGGGGAAAATGGTGGGGTTGGGCCGGGGTTTGTAGCATGCACCATTTTTGCAGATAGAGTTGTGTTGGAACGTGGTCATACTTACTGATTTAGGTGTTTTTCTGTAGCTGCTTTCATGTTGCAGTGGCAGGGTTGAGTAGTTGTGACATAGACTACATGACTCATAAAGCCTAAAAATATTTACCATCTGTCTCTTTACATAGAAAGTATGCTGACCCTTAGGGTTAGGATTCCATAGCTGGGGTCTGAGCCCTATCCGGTAGCAAAGAGGAGCCTCCTAGTCCAATGCTGAAAGTGAACAGTGGCTCCAGTAAAAAGCCCTCACCGGCTTGCACTCTGAGCAAAGAACAAAGTTCAATCGCATTTCCCTTGGATACTGTGTACCGTCTGTATGCCCTTGGACTCAGAAGTTGGGTTGGGGAGATGAAGTTTTGGTGTCAGGTGTTAGCCTCAGTCAGATCAAACCTCCACAGCCTCTAGCACCTCTCTCTCTTCATGTTCCCCCTGGATTCTTGTTTCCTCTGGATTCTCCTCATTCCCTCTCTCACCACATCCCTGTCTTTCCGATCTCTGCGTCTCTACAGTTGGTGTATGATGGCATCCCCAAGGGAGACCTGCAGCAGCGGGAGCTCCAGCTGAGTGTGCTGAGTGAGCAAGGATTCTGGGAGAATGTCCTGCTTGGCGAGGTGCACATCCGCCTGCGGGAGCTAGACCTGGCCCAGGAGAAGACCGGCTGGTTTGCACTGGGATCTCGAAGTCATGGGACCTTGTGAGCCCAGCAGAGTCACCTTCCAGGACCCCAGACTGGGGTGGGAGCTGGGGGAGAGGATTCTCCCTTGATTCTCCCTTTCCCTGTGGAGGGGCAGGGCCGTGGGTAGGCCTCCCTCTCGGTCCAGGTGCTTCTGGCCTCCATCACAGGAGGCAGGGAGACAGAGACACTCTCTGCTGTCCCTTCCTCTGCAGACTGAACTTGGGTTGGTTGTGATGAGCAGCCCCTTGGAGGCTGTGAGGTTGCAGCAAAGTTTTAAGTTTACCTTGTGTCAAGGGAGCAATGCCTGGTTTGGGGTGTGTGTGGGGAGGGCTGTATGAAGTAGCATTTTGGGGGTGGGTGGGTGGATATCTTTATTTTTATTTTTAAAAAATGAAATAGTAATGTTGTCCTAACTGGGACAGGAAGCCTTGAGAGAAGGGACATATGCCTCAGAAGGCAAGAGAGGAAGACTATTTGGACTTTTTGTATGATTAAGGTTCTTATTGGACTTCACCTAGGTTTTCTTTGTTTTTTGTTGTCTAGCTATAGGAATTATCTGGGGAGAAGCCCGGTGGGTTCTCGGTCAGAGTCCTCCCTCTCTAAGGGCAGGTCGGGGAGGGCCAGGGAGGGCTGCCTGTGCTGGACTGAGGCCTGTGCCGCTGGGCCTTTCTGATTTTGCCTCCAAAGGAGAGCGATGTGATACCTACGTGTGTAAGGAAGGGCCTTCTGTATCGGGGTTCTGCCAAGGACCTATATTCAGGGACCTGTGCTCTTTTGGGGGGAGCTTTTCCTTTGGTCTCCTCCTACTTTATTAGGACTTGCCCTGAATACCGTCTTCTACCCTTTCCCTCTCCATTCTCCCAGCTCTTCTGGGGGTCATCTGGTCTCTATAGCTACGCTGGGGGTGCTTCCCCGTAGGTCTCTCCCTTCATTTTTCCCTGTAGGACAGAATGCTGCCTGGGTCCTTAGTTTTTGTTTCACCCAAGGGCCCTTTGGCCCTAGAAAAGGGCCCCCAGGCTGCAGATGCCAGAGTGACCACCTGCTATGTAGTTTCTCGAAAGCATTCCCCATCACCTCCCTCTTCTTTCTGTTGTGCTCCTTCTCTCCCAAACTCCTTTTTTTTTTTTTTTTTTAATTTTAATTTTTGAGTCAAGAGCTCACTCTGTTGCCCAGGCTGGAGGGCAGTGGCGTGATCACAGCTCACTGCAGCCTCGACCTCCTGTACGTAGGTGATCCTTCTGCTTCAGCCTCCCAAGTAGCTGGCACTAAAGGTGCATGCTACCACACCCAGCTAATTTGTTTATTTTCTCTAGAGACAACATCTTGCTATGTTGTCTAGGCTGGTCTGGACCTTCTGGGCTCAAGCAATCCTCTTGTCTTGGCCTCCCAAAGGTCTGGAATTACAGGCATGAGCCACCATGCCAGCCCCGAACTCCATTTCTGTCACACTTTTTATAGGACTTTCCCTCATTCTGTGGGGCCATAAACCTATTTAATCTGGAGCCAAAGGGATACCCTGTCTGAAGGAAAGGGGCATGGGGTGGGGGATTGCATCAAGACTGTTGTCTTCTCCCATGATTCTCTTTGGTCAGGGGGGAGCTGAATTGGAGGGATGATTATTTCCCTGGAGCTGAGCTCAGGAGCTGGAAGGGAGTAACTGAGTCTCTTATCTCTTAATAGTCTTTATTCCTTATCAGATGGATTTTAAATTTTGCTCTTTTGTGTTTCACTCCAAAGGGTTGTCTTTCTTGGAAAAAAAAAAAAAAGAGGGAGAGATTTTTAATTTGATCTTAACTTTTTTTTTTTTTTTTTTGAGTCTCACTCAGTCACCGCTCCCGGCCACTGCAGCCTCGACCTGCTGGGCTCCGGCCATCCTTCTGCCTCAGCCTTCCAAGTAGCCGGAACCACAGGCGCGTGCTATCACGCCCGGCTGATTTTTTGATTTATTGTAGAGATGAGGTCTCGCCAAGTTGCCCAGGCGGGTCTGGAACCTGCGGGCTCAGGCAATCCACTCACCTCAGCCTCCCAAGGTGCAGGATTACAGACTGAGCCACCGAGCCCGGCTGATCTTAACTTTTTAAACCAGAATTGGCTGCATGTGTCCGGAGATGGGAGAAAGGAGTTAAATAAGGACGTTCTGTAAATTGTCCCTCACCAGCTTTCTTTCCAATTGCCAAGGTCAAAAGTTCTCCCTTTCACTGACTCATTCCATACCTGAGAAAGAAGCTCCACTGATTGAAGCCATGGGATAGCAAGGAAGTTCATATTTTTCTTTTAAATTAAAAATGCCAAGGATAAAGCTGGCTGCTGTGGGGTGGGGTAGGGAAGTGGGGAACATGTGGTGTCACTCTTTCAGATGAAGGGACCAGACACGTGTTACTGGCTTTTGCCTGCAGCTCGTTTTATTTTGACCTTCTATGCTCCTGATTTAAAGAGATCTGTGTACTGTTTACTTCCCACTTCCCAGACGCCCCTACTTTCTTGGGAATTGTATTTTCTAATAAATTACATTTGAGAAAAAATGAAACTATCATGTTTGTTTATTTATTTAAGTTGCAGTCTCTGACACCCAGGCTGGAGTGCAGTAGTACTATCATACTATTATGGCTACTATAGCCTCCACCTGCTGGGCTCAGGTGATCCTTCCACCTCATCCTTCCAAGTAGCTGGGACTACAGGCTCACACCACCAAACCCAGCTAATTTTTATTTTATTTTATTGTAGAGACGAGGTCTTGCCGTGTTGTCCAGGCTGGTCTCAAACTCCTTAATAGTAATGGTTTCACAAATAGTCACTTTCATATTGCACTAGTATAGTATACTGCACTGAGCTTTTCTTTTTTGGTGTCTCACTTT
Source organism: Carlito syrichta (assembly GCF_000164805.1). NCBI lineage: Eukaryota > Metazoa > Chordata > Mammalia > Primates > Tarsiidae > Carlito > Carlito syrichta. The sequence goes on from NW_007253176.1 coordinate 261,876, forward strand.
GTCACCCAGGCTGGAGTGCAGTGGCATGCTATGGCCACTGCAGCCTCGACCTGCGGGACTCAGGTGATCCTTCTGCCTCAGCCTTCCAAGTAGCTGGAATCACTGGTGCACGCCAACCACACCCAGCTAGCTTTTTGATTTATTGTAGAGACGAGGTCTCACCATGTTGGCCAGGCTGCTCTCAAACCCCTGAGCTCAGGCAATCCTCTCGCCTTGACCTCCCAAAGTGCTGGGATTACAGACAGTGCGAGCCACTGTGCCTGGCTTGCACTTAGCATTTTACATCCGTCAGCTAATTCTAGCCGCACAACAAATTGATCAGGTAAGTAGTAGTATCCTCCTTTTATATATGAAGAAACTGAAGCTCAGAGAGATTAAGTAACTTGCCTAAGGGCACACAGCCAGCCAGTCTTGGAACTGGAATTTGAACTCAGGTTTGTTGGATGGCAAACCTTGTGCTACCTTACTCTTGGGCAAAATGTTTAATAATTCCTTTAAGTGAGTATAATATTTGATGATTTTTAAAGTGTTTTGTATACGTGATGTCGTTTTTCATTACAGCTACTTTGGAAAGTAGATATGTCAACAAACATTCTGTCAACAAACATTCATGGTACTTGCCAGTGCTACCTAGTGGCATGCCTCCGTTCACAAAGAAGACAGCGGAGGATGTTTCTAGAGTGGTGTCCTGGGCCCTGTATGGGACTGCACTGGGGGTTCCAGAGATAACTTAAGACTGTTCTCGTATTTAAGATATTTACTACCTAGTGATATTTAACCAACTCTGATTTATAAGAAAAAAAAGGAAACTCCTGAGATGCCTCGCAGTTATCAAGCTCTGTCAGAGCACAATAGCCCAGAGTGAACACCCCACATGGAGGATGGAAGTGATGTGACCCTCGTTCAAGCGTTTCACCCAGAAGTTTTCAAAACTCTCCACTGGGGAGTCATATTTCATACTAGGGAATCATGGGGCTTCCAGGGGACTCTTCAGTAGTAAACAGTAGGAAGTGTTATCTGCTATGTTTCTAAGTGGTTGTGAGGTGTCACTGCAGTTTTGGACAAGTCCCTGTGGATTTTTTAAAAGTTAGAAATTGAATCTGGCAAGAGTCTTAGTTAAGGAAATTTGACCAAATGAGGTAGAAATCTGAACCTCCCCCCTGCTCCCCAGGGAGTGGGAATGAGAGAGCTGGGGAGTGGAGAACAGGGCTACCCAAGGAGAAGAGAAATAAGAGAAGCCCAGGAGGCCTGGTATTCTGATTTCAAGGACAGGTGGCAAAAATGAAGTAGCCCGACTTGCCGAGATGTAGGGGGGCAAAGATTAGATTAGATTTGAGAGGTCATAAGTGAACTTTAAGTTGGGAGGGAATTTTCTGGCTTCTGGAATTTGTCTGAGGTGTCTGATCAATTCAACAAACACCACTCATGGGCCTACTCTGTGTCAGGCATTGTGGCCACTCAGATGACCAAGGCGTGGATCCCGTCTTCAAGGAACTCACAATCTAGCAAGGGACCCAGGCATGGGAACAAACAATACAATACAGTGTGACATGGACAAGGTGGGGAGAGGAGGGACAGGTAGGCTTCAGAGGAAATATTCAAACTGAGAGTTAAAGTCAGTCAGAACTCCAGACTTTATTCTTAGTGTGATGGGGATGCCATTTGAGGGTTTTGAAAAGGGGACTGCAATGCTCCAGTTTGTGAGGTGGAAGGATGGGCTCAGTCCAGCAGGTCGAGGCCGCGGTGGCCATGAACATGCCGCTGCACTCCAGCTTGGGCGACAGAGTGACTCAAAAAGAAGAAATGAAGGGACAGTGAGACAAAATAGGGAGGGAACTTGGCCCCACCCCATTAACATGTATCTCTCTACACATACCTGCCAGACATCACAAGTTATTTAAGATAAACTACATTTTGCTGCAAATCTTACTCAAGAAGAATTAAGACTTGTGGCAAAATGTTGCTCTCCACCCACATGTGAGCAAGTCCACAAAAATGAACAATCCTAACCCCCTTGTTTCATTATAATACTAATGGCTCACACCTGTAGTCCTAGCACTTTTTTTTTTTTTTGAGTTGGAGTCTCACTCTGTCACCCAGACTGGAGTGCAGTGGCTGCTCCCCGGCCAACCACAGCCTCAACTCTGCTGGGCTCCAGAGATTCTTCC
>NW_007253176.1:264538-279993 GCF_000164805.1 Carlito syrichta
GGGCAACTTGGCGAGACCTCTTCTCTACAGTAAATAAAAAAATTAGCCAGGCATAGTGGTGGGTGCCCGTAGTCCCAGCTACGTGGAAGGCTGAAGTGGAAGGACTGCCTGAACCCAGAGGGTCGAGGCTATAGTGAGCTGTGATTGTGTGACTGCATTCCAGCCTGGGTGACAGAATGAGGCTCTGACTCAAAACCACCTAAAATCCCCACCCCAGGTGGGGCTTGTCTGCCTGTTTTTATACATGCAATGTATGAAGAAGTATTTATCTATACTAAACTTGTGGGTCAAAACTCCCCTCTAATTGTGCCAACATAACTTTCCTTTGATGTTACACCGCCTCCCTTATCTAATAAAAGGGCCCTGCCAGCCCCCTCCGGGAGCCAATTGGAGTGCTCTTCCTCCTGCACTGCCTCCCTTGCGCAAGCTTCCACTAAAGCCTTGTCTGGGAATCTGTTGGGCCCCATGTCAATTTCTATTACGCAAGAGCCTAAGAACTTGCAGGTGGTAACAATAGGATCCTGGTGGCCTCCTGGCTTGTATGGGATTGGAGGCAGTTATATGTGAGTCCCCATGCAGGTAGATTTGGTGGGAGAAAGATGAGATGGTTGATGTCTGTTTACATCTGTTTTCACTTGAAGTATGAGGTGTGATCATAGGCCAAGAATGTATTTTTATATGAGGATGCTGGGAATTTGAAGAACGAAGCATTGTGAAACAGTCTTAGAGTGTATGAGCAGCAAAGCTACAAGGAAACGGTTGTGAGAGTGCCTGGCAAGGATGAGGCTTGTGCCTGTGTATGAAGTCAGCATTATTGGGTGATTTTCTCAAGTAATGATTAGCTGCAAGGGTGTAGTCATGGAATAAGTGAGTAATTGGGCTTAACTAGAGTTAGAATTTTGACAGAAGGATGTTAAGTAGAAGGGCAAGGGGGTAGTTTTCTTTTTTCCTTTTTCTTTTTTTTTTTGAGTTGGAGCCTCACTCTGTCGCCCAGACTGGAATGCAGTGGCCGCTCCCGGACACTGCAGCCTCTACCTGCTGGACTCCGGTGATTCTTCCGCCTCAGCCTTCCAAGTAGCTGGAACTATAGGTGCGCGCTACCACGCCCAGCTAATTTTTGATTTATTGTAGAGGTGAGGTCTAGCCAAGTTGCCCAGGTGGGTCTCAAACCCGCAGGCTCAGGCAATCCACTCACCTCGGCCTCCCAAAGTGCTGGGATTACAGACTGAGCCACCGAGCCTGGCCTGTAGTTTTCATACTAGATCATAATTCACACAGGGTAAGGAAGGACGCGAAGAGGGCGAAAGATCACAAAAGCGATAACAGCAGTCTTATGTAGTCTCTGAGGGGCTGATAGGTAGCTGAATCAGGCTCTTAGGGCAGTGAGTTAGAAAGATGGGAAGTGGGCGCCAGAGTGAGGGAGACTTGAATATCAGATGTTGGAAGTGGTGGTCTCTCTAAAAAAGTCAAAAAGCTATACCATTCACCTCAGGCCAGGCAACATCTTTAAAAGTACAACTGAGGTTTTAACTGTCTGCAGCCAGTGTGCCAGTCAGTTTTGCCAGTGGAAGAACTTTTTGTCTTCACTGGCTTGCACACGGCGGTGTCAACAGGTTATCTCTGTGTACAGAGCAGTCCTCCCTGCCCTCCAGCTGTTAGCAGGCTTGGGAAGGCTGATTTACGCTTTATTTTCCAGTTGGGACTGACAAGGCAAAGACACATTTCTCAGAACTAGCTTTCAAATACCTCTAGAACAACCTCCAAAGAAAGGAAGAATAAAAATTATATGTCCAACGACTAGATGGGGAAGGGGAGGCCCAATTCAGGAAAGTTGTTAAGTAATTGTTTTCAGGGGTATGTGGTGTCTGTCAGTGACAAAATTGAGAATGCAATGCAAGAGGCTTGGTTTTAAGGATCATGCTATTATTTTATTTATTCAATGCTATTATTTGACAGTATTAATATTATTACTCTTCCATTCATTCAACAAACTTTTATTGAGTGCTATAATATGCCAGTCAACATACTAGGTCAATGGTTCTTAAACTTTTTGGTCTTAAGACCCCTTTACACTCTTAAAATTTATCGAGGACCCCAAGGAACTTTGTTTATATGGGTTATTTGCTATCTTAGAATTCAAAACCCAGGAACTTAAAAATTTTTCATTTAGGCTGGGTGCAGTGGTGCATGCTTGTTGTCTCAGCTATTTAGGAGGTGGAGGCAGGAGGATCCATTGCACTCAGGAGTTCAAAGCTGTAATATCTTATAATTGTGCCTGTGAATAACCACTGCATTCCAGCCTAGGCAATGTAGTGAGGCCCCATCTTTAAAAAAAAACAATACAATTTAAAAATTCATTTAAAAATAATTAACCTGCCAGGCTCGGTGGCTCAGCCTGTAATCCCACGCCTTTGGGAGGCTGAGGTGAGTGGATTGCCTGAGCCCGCGGGTTCGAGACCCACCTGGGCAGGCGAGACCTCATCTCTACAATAAATCAAAAAATCAGCCGGGCATGGTAGCTTGTGCCTGTAGTTCCAGCTACTTTGAAGGCTAAGGAGGAAGGATCGCCGGAGCCCAGCAGATCGGGGCTGCGGTGGCCGGGAGCGGCCACTGCACTCCAGTCTGGGCGACAGAGTGAGACTCCAACTCAAAAAAAAGAAACTTTACTGAAGACTGTAAAGCAGAGCAACATGAGAATATTAGCTAAACTTCGTGCCCCTGCTCTGTCTAGGCTAGATACTGTATTGGGAACTTAGTTCTCTCACCAACCCATTGAATGAGGAATTATTAGCCTCACTTCACAACTGAAGAAACTGAGGCTTCCATAACTAATTTGCATACTTAGATCTGTTTTCTATTGTGAAACTGACTCATTAATACATTTTCTAAACTTCTTAGGATTGAGATATTTCCAGTGATATAGATACTAAGATAATAAAGGGTAAACAACAGACACTGAGGACCTCTTGGATTCTGAGAAAGAAGTGGTTGTTCTTTGAATAGGCCCAGTGAAACAGAAAGAACTGCTGGTCTCCTGGCTCTCAAAAGATCTTTCGGTTGTCCCTAGTGTTTATAACTGCTACCCTCCCTCTGTAATAGATACTTGACTTCAGGGGCATCAATTTAAAAGTTTTAGCAGAAATAAATGGAACTAAGGTCAAACTCACATGAGAGAATGAAATACAGCAATTAAAATTACCAGTCACATTTTTTTTTCTCCAAAGGATAATGGTCTGTGCTTCCTTCTTGGGGTGTTGTATTCTGTGGTTCTGGTTGCTCAGGAAGTAAATACGAATCGAATGTGTTGCCTGCTGGGAAGTATCAAAGAGAGTAAAAAGTTCTGGGGACTAAGTTTTTTTCTCTCCTCTGTGACTTTAGTTTGTCTTACAGTGTTATTTAATAAGGAGGCACCACGATGGGGTCAGTTGGATCTCCAAAGACCTCAGATCTAGATCCCAGGCAACACTAGTGAATTAGAAACCCTAATGTGGAGAGGGTGGGGACGCCTAATGATTCATTTTTCACTGAAGTTTTTTTCATTCCTGTTACTATTCACTCCAGATGATATGTATCTTAACACCAGACCTATATTTACACAGCAATTAAAATTACCAGTCACGTTTTTTTTTCTCCAAAGGATAATGGTCTGTGCTTCCTTCTGTGCTTCCTTCTTGCCCAACTCTTGTATACTAAACTCTCAGGTCTACTTAGCACTCAGTAATTGTAGAAGCTTGACATATGAAGTCTAAGAAGTGTACTGTCGACCCTCCCTATCTCCCCGTCCATGGGTTCCCTATTTGAGGATCTAACCAAATACGGATTGAAAATATTAAGAAAAAATATCGATAAAAATATAAATTTTAAAAACCCAATTAGTATAACTATTTACACAGCACTTGCGCTATGTTTGGCAATCTAGGTAATGTAGGAATGACTTCAAGTACCCGGGAGGATGTGCATAGGTTATATGCAGCGCTACATCATTTCATATAAGGGACTTGAGCATCTGGGGATTTTGGTATTTGCTGGGTCCTGGAACCAATCTCCTGCGGACACCAAGGGACGACTGACGACACCTTGGTGTGTATTAGGCCATTACAGGGGCTGAGGGGGCCGAGACGAGAGGACTGCCTTAGCCCAGGGGTTCGGGACCAGCCTGGGGAGCTTCTCGAGACCTCGTCTCTACAATAAATCAAAAAATCAGCGGGGCGCACGCCCGCACTTCCAGCTACATGGAAGGCTGAGGCGGAAGGATCGCCTGAGCCCAGCAGGTCGAGGCTGCGGTGACCAAGATCGTGCCACTGTACTGCAGCTTGGGCAGAGTGAGATTTCGATTCAAAAAAAAAAGGCCGCGGGGAATTCTCGGGTTATGTTGAAATCATTTCCCCTCCCCAAGCCCTTTAATCCGGAGGGCAATGCGGGAGATCTCCAAGGAGGCCAGAGCAGCGCCCGCACATGCGCACAGCCGGGATCAGGCTGATGCAACCTCCAGCGCGCGAGCGAGCGGCTCCACCCGAAGTACGGAAGCCGGCCGGGAAACGCGGCTCGACCAATCGGTACCACCCGGAAGTGAGTGGAGAGGCCCGACCCCCGGGGTTCTGCGTAACGTGGGGCGCGCCGGTAGTGTATGACGGCTGCCGTCCTTCGTCTCATCCGGCGGCTTGGGGTGTTCTGCCTCCCAGCGGGTCCTGCGGCCATTTTGAGCTTCGCCTTCACCCGCGGCTGCCTGCCTGCCTACCCACCCAGCCCTTCCGGTGTCGCGCTGCTCTGGGGTTTTTAGCCGTCCGTCTCTCCGGAAAGTCGCCGCGGGAGAGCTCCGGTGTACTGTGTTGAGGCCTCGAGCCAGGATGGATGTCGCTTCAGCCGCTGCCTCCTGCGCAGACTGTTCCGCCGCCCGCTGCCGAAGCCGTCGCCCTCTGTGGCTCCCCTGCTGGCCCGGCGTCCGGCCTTGCGCCCCGACTCCGCCGCTGGCCAAGGCCGAGACTGCGTAGGCCGCTCCCGGATCCCGTCTGACCTCTGGTCGCTGACCTCCGCCGACCGACCCGAGAGGCTGCCCGGAAAATGGAGATGGAGCCGGGGACCGGCGGACCGCGGAATCGGCCTGCCCTTTGGGCGGGCCCCCGCTTCTGGCCGCCCTTCTTCCCTCGGCGGTCGCAGCCAGGCTCTTCCGAGTTCCCCACCCCTGCTGCCCCGGAAAACCGCGGGGACCGCACCGTGCCTTCCTCCGCCCAGCCCGAGGCTCGGACCGGCTACTCGACGAAGCTGCTTTCCCAGCTCTTTGCGCCGCTCCCCAGCCTGCTCCAGAAGCTGCTGGTCTGGAGCCAGCTTTTCGGTGGGGTGATTCCGACCAGATGGTTAGAGTTTGCAGGAGGTTACGGCGCCCTGAGAGCCCTGAGGGGACGAGAGGAGCCAGCCGCCCCCGCAGCGCAGAAATCTTTGACTTCTCTGCGGCTCGACTCTGCGGGCCACTCGGTTACCAGACCCCTTGATTGGGTAGACGAGGGGATCCCCTGGCAGTGTTCGTCCCCAGACCTAGAATTGAAGCTGAAAGCCAAGGGAAGTGCTTTGGGATCCGCAGTACACGCTTTTCTCTTAGAGCAGCAGCTGTGGGGAGTGGTGCTTTTGCCCAGTAGCCTTCCAACCCGTCTGTACTCTGATCGGGAACTTGGCCCTTCGCCCTCCGGGCCTCTGGACATTCAACGCTTAGGCAGTTGCAACGTAGTCTCCTATTTGCTGAAGCCCTGCTATCTAGACTGCCTTCCCCGGCTAGAGCTCGACTATCAGAACATCCACGGAAGTGGCGAGCTGGTTGATTTCCAGGCACCGACCCCGGAGGGCAGCTGCCTGATTGAGGACTATTGTCATTCCCAGCCACCGAGTGCAGAGATCCCTTCTGCCTCGTGGCAAGAGGGTCAACCTCTTTCTGCAGAAGGCTTGCCAGAAATTCACCATCTTCGCATGAAACGGCTGGAATTTCTTCAGCAGGCTAGCAAGGGGCAAGAGTTACCCACCCCTGACCAAGACAATGGTTACCACAGCCTAGAGGAGGAACAAAGCCTTCTCCAGATGAATCTGAAACACTGCAGTGATAACCCAACACACTGTGATCCCGATGCTGGAGCCATTCCAGAAACCACTCAGGAATCCACTGAAGAAAGAATAGAATTGTTGACTAAAGAGGTTTCTCTTGCTTTGAAAAGACAGGAGTCTTCGGAGAGCTGTCCATCTTGTGAGATACCCGTGGAAAAAGGGCCTGAAGAGGACCAAATAACTATAGTTGACTACTCACATGTAGAAGATGACCTCATTTCTACCAGACCCGCTTGTAGTAACAAACTGATAGATTATATTTTGGGAGGTGCATCTAGTGACCTAGAAGCAAGTTCTGATTCAGAAGATGACGATTGGGATGAGGAAGCTGAGGATGATGGTTTTGATAGTGATGGCTCACTGTCAGAATCAGACCTTGAACAAGACTCTGAAGGGCTTCACCTTTGGAACTCTTTCTACAGTGTAGATCCTTATAATCCTCAAAACTTCACAGCAACAATTCAGACTACTGCCAGGATTGTTCCTGAAGCGCCTTCTGATTCAGAGAAGGATTCGTCTGACAAGTCTGATCTAGAGAATTCCTCCCAGACTGGAAGCTTTCCTGAGACCCCTGACCATGATTCTTGGGAGGAGGATGACTGGGAATCTAGTGCAGATGAAGCAGAGAGTCTCCAACTGTGGAACTCTTTCTGTAATTCCAATGACCCCTACAACCTTTTAAATTTTAAGGCTCCTTTTCAAACATCAGGGAAAAATTGGAAAGACTGTCATGACTCAAAGAGACCATTTCAATCTATTGTGGCCATTTCTGAGTGTCACACCTTACTTTCTTGCAAGGTGCAACTACTAGGGAACCAAGAAAGTGAATGTCCAGACTTGGTACAGCCTGAGGCTCTTTCTGAAGAAAGACATGCGCTTATCAAAAGAAAAAAGGTTTGTTTCTTGTCTTTTAATATACCCGATAACTTGTTTTGTTTTGATATGGTTAAATATAGCAGCATAACTTTTTGGATGCTTAGTAGTGCATATTTTTGAGGATGGCCTCTAAGCTCATATACTTGGATTGAGAGATGTTTAAATGACCTTTTCTGTCTTGTCCCTCACACCCTGTCCCTTGTACGTTGTTCCTCTCCAGAATGAAGATGCCAGTGTATAGATGTGAGCAGGAAAGTGCCATTTTTATTTGGATAGGTAGCTCTGGGCTGTTTCCCTGTATGCTTCAACTTCTCACACTTTTTTTTTTTTTTTTTTTTAGTTGGAGTCTCACTCAGTCGCCCAGGCTGGAGTGCACTGGCCGCTCCCGGCCACAGCAGCCTCGACCTGCTGGGCTCCGGCGATCCTTCCGCCTCAGCCTTCCAAGTAGCTGGAACTACAGGCACGCGCAACCACGCCGGCTAATTTTTTTGGATTTATTGTAGAGATGGGGTCTCGCGAAGTGGCCCAGGCGGGTCTCGAATCCGCGGGCTCAGGCAATTCACTTACCTCGGCCTCCCAAAGCACGGGATTACAGCTGAGCCCGGCTAACTTCTTACACTTTTTTGGGAACAAAACCTTGTGTATAAATGATTTAATTTTTCTCAAAATTGAAAAGTCCTATCATAGCCAGAGTTTTAAAATAGTTTTAAATGTGGTGTGTTGTTTGCAAACATTTTATTTTATTGCAAACATAATATTTTATTTTCATGGCAGCAGTGTCTCCATTCCTGTCCAATAGAACCCTAAGTGATGATGATACCAATTAGCAAATCAGTTTATTTGCTACTTGGTTGTGTTGTCCATAGAAGAAAATATTTGCGGTATCAGAAAGAGTTTGACATTTCATGGATTTAGTTACAGTCAAAAGCAATACAAGATATGGTATTGTCTTTTCTGAGGAATGCAATACTAGTTGTCAGTGGCCAGCTACAGGTTAATCATAATAATAAACAGTGATGGACATTTACTTAGTTTATCTTGAATAGTTGCTTTCTGTATCCAGGCTAGTCTAAAAATGTCATGGGGCATTTTACCCATTACATTGTCAGGTTCACCTTATTTTCTAGTCTTTTGAGTTGCATTATTTTTCTTTATTAAGCTAAGGTTACTAATTGAAAAGAAATCCCTCCAAACGCAAAGGTATCTTTTTTTTTTAACGGCATAAAACAGCACATTTTTTTTTTTTTTTTTGTAAATTCTGGATCTCAGAAGTCCAAAGTCAATCTCACTGGACTAAAATCAATGTGTCAGCAGCTGGAGTCTCTAAGAGGAGAAGCTCTTTCTATTCCTTGGTTCCTAGCCCCCTGCTTCATCTTTTTCTTTTTTTTTTTTGAGTTGGAGTCTCACTCTGTCGCCCAGACTGGAGTGCACTGGCCGCTCCCGGCCACTGCAGCCTCGACCTGCTGGGCTCCGGCGATCCTTCCGCCTCAGCCTTCCGAGTAGCTGGAATTACAGGCACACGCTACCATGCCCGGCTGATTTTTTGATTTATTGTAGAGATGAGGTCCTCGCCAAGTTGCCCAGGCGGGTCTCGAACCCGCGGGCTCAGGCAATCCACTCACCTGAGCCACCGAGCCCGGCTTCTGCATCATCTTTAAAGTCAGCAGTGTAGCATCTTCTAATGTCTCAGTCTCTGATCTTGTTAGGTTAGAAATATCCCAGTGGGGCCTCCAAAATGTTAGGTCAGGCCTGAATGGTTGAGGCCAAGAGATTTCGAAGACAGCCAGACCTGTGAAATTGAGTCTTATAACCTTGATTTACTCATCTGATGAGTATAATTGTATCTGTTGTACAAGTTATTGCAAGATTTAAATGAGATGAATAAGTGAAACTCATATTTATTGCCTTGTCTATAAATTGTAGCTCTTATTTTTTAGAGACCTCAGGCCAATCTCGTGTCTCATTTTAGCTTACTCTTTGATTTTAATGAAATGAGTAGAGTAAATGAGACCATTGACTATGAGCTAGAAGCAAAACTTACTTATTTCTTTTTTTTTGAGTTGGAGTCTCTGTCGCCCAGACTGGAGTGCAGTGGCACTCTCCCGGCCACCACAACCTTGACCTGCTGGGCTCTGGCGATCCTTCTGCCTCAGCCTTCTAAGTAGCTGGAACTACAGGCGTGCGCCACTGTGCCCGGCTAGTTTTTGGTTTATTGAGACGAGGCCTCGACAGGTTGCCCATCAGGTTGCCCGGTTGGGTCTCGAACCTGCAGGCTCAGGCCTTGTCCTTGTCCTCCCAAAGTGCAGGAATTACAGGCTGAGCCACCGAGCCCGGGCAGAAGCAAAACTTATAAGTGACTAAATTTGAATATGATAGAATTATTTGACAGCCTTTGACTACCTGCCATTGGTATATATGGAATATGGTATATGGAATAATGGATAGTGCCTAATTGTTAGAATGAGGCTTTCAGGTCTAGGAGTTTAGAGTACTTTGTGTCATGGGATAGCAGTGTAGATTATGGTGTTTGAATAATCGAATTGTTTGAATCTTGATTACACCACTTAGATGCTGTGTGATTTGGACAAGTCAGTTAACCTGTTCTACCTGTTTCCTTATCTGTATAATGGTGATGATAATGATAACAGTTCATACCTCATAGAATTAATGTGAGGATTAAATGAGATAAAAATTGTTAAGCTCTTTGAAAAGAGTCTGACATATGGTAAACATATACGTTTTTATTATTTATCTTAATGATACAGTGAATAAGTAATATTCAAGACTAGAATGCAATATCTAGTAAAGTGTTACATACCTGCTAATTGTCCTCAGGGGGATTCCTTGGCCTGATGTAAAGGGAATGAAAGTAGTTGGCCACGATGAGGTTAGCTGATGTAACTTATGAACATATTTTAAAGCAAATAATTTACTTTTGGAGTTTGATGTCTTAGAAAGAAACTTCTTTATTAGAAATTAAGTAGGGTTAAGTAGTAATGAGTAAGGATTGTCATTCATTACATCTCATCATTTGTATTATAATATTCACAATTTCATGCATATATAGTGATAGCATATTGAATACAAAGAGGTTTTTAAAATCTTAACTACAAAGTCTGATAGTAACACAATCTTCAAGATTTTAATTTTTGTGCCCTTTGCTTACTAAGTAACTTTTCTATATTCTAATTACCAAAGTAATAATATACATGTCGATGATTCAAAAATTGGAAAGCACTGAAACGTGACTTTTTTTCTTAAAAAACGAAAAATAATAGATATAAGCAAAAATATTGCAAAAGCCTTTGCTATGCTAAAAACATTGACTTTCTGGAATATAGTTGTTATTTTCTGAAATATTTTGTTTCGTCATTTTTGGGGGAGAATATCACAGAACTGTATTTTCCTAAGGATTAAAAAATAGCAGGGATTAATAACAGGAAAATTTCAGTTCCCTATCTCAATTCATTTTATTAACATCAAAAGCCTAGGGCTGGGGTGTGGAGGGGAGGGTGGAAGGGGAGGATGTATGTGTGTGTATGGATCGATGAAAGATACAGATGCATGAACAGTATCTACATATATCTGTTTTGCTTTGTTTTTCTACTTGTATTTGTATGAAAGATTCAAGTGACATTTGTTTACTTTTATCCAAAACATTTTTTTTAAGCTTCAGATATAGTAGGGGCCAAATATTCTTGTAAAATGTTCTGTATTCTGAAATAATTAATTACATAAAGGGTCTTTGACCTCGGTGCTAATTGTTAAGGTTCTAGAGTTACTAAAATTAGTCTTTGTCTTTGTAGGTAACCTTCCTTGAAGAAATTACTGAGTATTATATAAGTGATGATGAGGATCGCAAAGGACCATGGGAAGAATTTGCAAGGGATGCATGCAGGTTCCAGAAACGAATTCAAGAAACAGAAGATGCTATTGGATATTGCTTGACATTTGAGCACAGAGAAAGAGTGTTTAATAGACTTCAGGGAACATGTTTCAAAGGATTTAATATTGTTGAGCAATGTTAAGATGAATTGACAGCCTGTAGTCCTAGCATATATTACCTCTTATTTGAGAGGTTTCTTTTAAAAACAGATATTGGCAGCTGTCCTTTGACCGTTTTCTTTTTTAGAGGAAATATAACTTGGATCCAATGATCTAGCCTGATTTTTTTTTTTTTGCAACATATTTCACTCAGATATTCATGTTTGAAGCCAGCCCTGATAATGAAGGATGAGATATTGTGATTTCTTTTCTTTTTTTTTCTTTTGAGGGTGAGAAAGCAAGAGTTTATTAAGAAGACAAAAGTTCCCAAGTGGGAGGGGACATGAAAGAGGGTTGCCCAAGATAGTGTGACTTCTAATCCTCCCTTTTTCAAATTTAGTTGGGTGTGTTTTTAAATGTCCTTTGCTTGGTTGAGGTGAAAAGGGGACCTTTTAGAGTTGTCTTTTTGTACTTCAAAACTTATTTTCTTGGGGCTGAGCATGGTGGCTCATACGTGTAATCTCAGCGCTTTGGGAGGCCAAGGTGGGAGGATCATTTGAGACCAGAAATTTGTGACCAGACTAGGCAGCATAGCAAGACCTTATCTCTACACACACACAAAAATTAGCTGGGCGTGGTGGTGCACGCCTGTAGTCCCAGCTTCCTGGGAGGCTGAGGTAGAAGGATCACCTGAGTCTAGGAGGTTGAGGCTGCAGTGAGCTATGATTGGGCCACTGCATTTCATACTGGGTGACACAGTGACGCTGACTCAAAGAACAAAACAAAATACACACACAAAACTTATTTTGGGGGGCTCTCATTTTTTTCCCAACATTCTGAAGTTAATAAGCTTTATGTTTTTCTATATTTTTTAACTTCAGTGATGTAGCCTGTCTACCTTAAGGCTAAAGAATAATCTTATATTGGCTACCAACTTAAAGTACATTGTCACTTTTTTCCTTGTAAAAATGACTTTGGTTGAAAATGTTTGGTAGGTTTTTATTTCTGTGTTAAACTCTACCTAAGCTATTTCCCAGAATGGCTACAAAACCTACATGTGCAGTACTCTGCTGCTTTGGGAAAGCTGCATCTTTCTGCCAAATTTTAACATCTAACATATTTACCTTCTGTGCAAACTGTTCTTTAGAGAGGGTTCTGTATTTGTTATTGTTGTTTCCAGTTAAATGTGGTTCTTTGTATCTTTTAACAGGTAGAAATGGTTGTAAAATACTCTTGAAAGTACTAATTGCATCTTTTTAAACTTAAAGCCTGAAATTTTCCTAGGAAGAAAATGTGAGACATCTTGGAGTAATTTGGTTTCGGTGTATATGCTCTCAACAGAAAACCAGTGTTACAAATATCATGCCTCAGCACTGTCACTTTAAAACCTGCCAGGATGACACTAAACTTGGAAATAGGCAGTTTGAAATGTAAAATATAAACTTCAATATCCAGGTTTATTGTGTTCTGCTATTTTAATAATGAAAGAAGTAATGGCAAAGCCTGTACTTTTCGGAAAGGATAGAACTATAGGTTTAAGAACAGAAAGTCTTAATATCTTTAGCCTACAGTTTACATTTGGATTGAAGTCTTTGCATTGAGTGATTGGTTGCATTTGCTTTATTTAAGTTATCTTTACATGGTGTGCATCTGTCAGGTTGAGGAATTGTTAACGAATTCTTTCATGGTTTATTATTACTCCATGTGCCTCCTTTCACAGGCAATGGAATAGAATAGATGACTTCTTAATCTTCAACTTATTTCAGTGTGGGGATGAGTTTCTCATCAGATGTACTTGCAGGGTTACTACCTCAGCTTAGAATCTACCTGGTCTTTGTTTTGTTTCTATCTGGTTTGCTCTAAGAACTGCCTCCAGTGTTTATATATTCATACATAGGCACACTGAGAGTGCAGCGCCATAAAAGCTGGTCATATTTTTGCAGAGTCCCCATTCCTTGTGTTTTGTGCATCTTCACTTTGGGTGATAACAGGGGATGCATTTACAGAGTCTGGTGTAATACCATGAAAACAGGCTCATTTCAAACACCAGCTATGTCAGTTGGAAAGCAGGCATCATTTGCCTTAAAAAAAACTTTTGACCTTCATAGGCATTCTTTTGAAACCAGACTGAAGCATGCTATTTTATTTCAGAGATCTAGGTTGTATTTCGTGTTTCTGAAATCTGGCACGTCTGTGCATTTGAAAATAGTGGGACATCTTTCATTGAATTTTGGAAAATTGTTTCCCGTAGGACTCCAGCCTCACTACCATATGAGTAAAAGCTTGGTTAAGAATTCTTCCAGATATTACCCTCCTTTAGAAAAAGCAATTCGATGGTGATGAGAATAACAGAAAAGACTGTTCTAGAATTCGGCTGAAGGAAAAAAACAAAATTCTTGTTCGTTTCATCCAAATTCTGGTTGTTAGAACAAAGTTAAACCTCCACAGTCTTAAAGAAAATCCTTGGAAGTTTTAACTAAACATTTTACACATTTAATGTCTAGTAATGGTGCTTTCAGTGTCAGTGTAGCATGTGAAAGGCTTTGTACAGACAAGTAAAATTTCCATTTCTGAGTGAGGAAATGTGATAACACCTCTTCATCTTTAACTTGAGATCAGAACTATCAGATTTTATTTTTTATAATTTAAGGAAGGTGAAGTTAGGGGACTAGAAGACTTCTAAATTGGATTCTACAGGTTCAGTGACTTAAATGTAACTAGTTTGTTGGGATTTTATAGTTGAAATTATATTTGTGTATATAACTTAACTAATCTGTACATTATAATAAATATATTTGCAATTATTAAATGTTAAATGATATTTTGGTTCAACTATATTGTATGTTTCATAGTATCTTATGTTGGTTTTGGAATTACTGAGCAGGATTTTCAGAATTAGGTATTTTTGAAGTGCTGGACATTTTCTGTGGTTTTAAAAGGGTTTGTGTCTTACACATTTTACCTCAGCTAATTGAAAGGGAGAAATGGGCTGGGCATAGTGGCTCACAGCTCACACCTATAATCCCAGCACATTGAGAGGCTGAGGTGAGAGGATTCCCTGAGCCCACGAGTTTGAGACCAGCCTGGGCAATTTGGTGAGACCTTCTCTCTGCAATAAATCAAAAAATTAGCTGGACATGGTGGTGCATGCCTGTGGTTCCAGCTACTTGTAAGCCTGAGGCTGAAGGATCACCTGAGGCTAGCAGGTGAGGCTGAGGTGGCCGTGAGTGTGCTACTACACTCCAGCCTGGGCGACAGATTGAGACTCCGACTCAAAAATAAATTAAAAAAGAAAGGGAGAAATGGTAGGGAGATAAATATCATAATTGCAAATTGTGTTTTAGTAATAGGAAGAATTCAGTTCTTGAGGTTTTTATGAAAGGCCCTTCTAAGACACGGTTTGATTCTAAAATTGGCCCCAGCCATCCAGTTCTTTGGCAAAAAAAAACAGTAAAATAAACGGGTATTCACAGAAGCAGTAACATATATCCTGGGCTTAGCGTAGTGTTAACCTAAGTAGCAGGTAATCTGTTTTGTGCATTTTTATTCATGATAATCATGGTATTATAAATCTTGATGTTCTTTCATTTACAAAATTAAGTGTGATGGTAACATCAGAAAAAAAACATTTACTCTGAAAAAAGCAAACATTTAGGTACAGTAAACCTATTAATGGATTAAGGAATAATGGCATTCTTGCTGGGCGTGGTGGCTCACGCCTATAATCCCAACACTTGGGGGAGGCTGAGGTGGGAACATAGTTGGAGCCCAAGAGTTTAAGACCAGCTTGGGCAACATAGGGAGACCTGGTCTCTACAAAAAACCAAAAATCAGCCAGGCATGGTGGCACACACATGTAGTCCCAGCTACTTGGGAGGCTACATGCTCACAACCACTGCGGCCCCGACCTGATGGGCTCAGGTGATCCGCTTCAGCCTTCCAAGTAGCTGGAACCACAGGCGTGTACCACCACACTTAGCTAATTTTTAAATTTATTGTAGAGATGAGGTCTCGACAAGTTGCCCAGGCTGGTCTTGAACTCCTGGGCTCAGGCAATCCTCTTGCCTCAGCCTCCCAAAATGCTGGGATTACAGGCATGAGCCACTGTACTCAACCAAAGAACAGCATTCTTAATTAAGGCATTTGAATCTTCCCAGCTAATGATGAGTTACTGTTAATCAAAGTTTAGTACAAATTTAATTGACAGCTCTAGGTTATAATTTTTCCATCTTGGGGTTAGCTGAAACATTTGTGGCATTCTCTTTTAGTAATATACATGAAAATAGTCACATTCACATCAGACCAGATTTATTGCTGTGCCTATCCTGACATTTTATAGAACTCATGCTGTTTTTCTACTTTATAATAGGCCAGGTGCCATGACTCACTTTTATTTTATTTTTATTTTTTTTTGAGTTGGAGTCTCACTCTGTCGCCCAGACTGGAGTGCAGTGGCCGCTCCCAGCCACCGCAGCCTCGCCTGCTGGGCTCCGGCGATCCTTCCG
>NW_007253176.1:280013-286206 GCF_000164805.1 Carlito syrichta
ATCCACTCACCTCAGCCTCCCAAAGGCGTGGGATTACAGGCTGAGCCACCGAGTTTGGCTTACGTTTATAATTTCAACACTTTGGAGGCCGGGGAGAGAGGATTGCTTGAGCCCAGAAGTTCAAGACCAGCCTGGGCATCATAGTAAAACCTCATCTCTACAAAAATTAAAAAGTAGCCAGGCATGGTGGCATGTGCCTGTAGTTCCAACTACTTGGGAGACTGAGGCAGAAGGATAGCCTGAACCCAGGAGGTTGAGACTGGTGAGCCATGATTGTGGTATTGCACTCCAGTCTGGGCAACAGAGTGAGACCCGTCTTTAAAAAAAAATTAAGGCAAATAATTACTGACTTCAGGAATTTTGATAGTTACTCAGATTTGGGAATTTGGTGTTCTCTGGTATGTTTTCATTTGGATACTTTATTTTGAGTTGGAGATTTTTGCCCAGGCTGGAGTGCAGTGGCATACTCATAGCCACCGCAGCCTCGACCTGCTGGGCTCAGGAGATCCTTCTGCCTCATAGTGAGACCGTCTCTACAAAAAAATTTAAAAAAATAGCCAGGTGTGGTGGTTTGCATCTGTAATCCCAGCTACTTGGGAGGCTGAGGCAAGATGATCTCTTGAGCCCTGGAAGTTGAGGCTGCAGTAAGCCAAGATCACGCTACTGCCCTGCAGCCTGAGTGACATTGCAAAACCCTGTCTAAAAAAAAAAATACATATTTGTGTGTGAGTTTCTTAAAGTCAACTCTCATACAGCCTTATTAAAGTGTCATCAAACACAGCCATGTCTGGCCAGTAACAAGTGTGCCACAATTGTAGATGAGGTTATCTCAGAACTTAAAGGTCCTTGGAGAAAAGCTGCAGTAAACTCTAACTAAATTTGAAGAAAGTAATTACAAATTTCAGTTTGCCTAGGGATACCTCATAAATTAATTTGAGTGTTATTAATAAGGTGGATGTTAATTTATGAATTTAATGTGTGAGCAAATCAGCTGAGACCCTTCTTTTCCGGAATTAGTATGCTGCATTGGAGTTCCGGAGGATTCTTCCTACCACACCAGGAGTTTAAGTTCTACCCTGGCAAAAGATTGGCTTGAGATTTCTAGCAATGCTCTGTTGACTCCACCAGGTGGCGTTACCATCTTGGAGTGCCTGATGGAGCCTGTTATTACCAATCTGTTGGCTATTGCTCCCTTGGAGGTCGTTCCCTGCCACGTACAATCAAGAAGGAAAACTGCCCTACCCTGCCCATTCCAAGCCTGCCTGGTCCACTGTGACTTCATCTTCTTCTGTGGCAACTACACAGGAGCGGGGCTGGTCTTTGTGGGAGAACCAGGATTTGTATTTGAGCACAAAACAACTGCACTAATTCTTCCTCATCTACAAAGAGGGAGAATAAAATGAGCATGGTGATTTAGGAGGTGGGAGGTGAGGTCTAAGAAGCTGGGATTTGATATTTGTTGGGGTTTTGTGAGTTGGTGTTTTTCCAGTTAACACTTTATCTCAATTATTTGCTCAGCATTCAGTTTTCTACTGCATTCCTGTGCATCAGGGTAGTCATTCTCAATGGGAGGAGACTACATGGTGAATCACTGCGTCTGATGGCAGAGCGGTCCATGTGACTGGCCCAAAATGAGGGAAATAGCCTCAGGAACTGCTGGGCTGGGGTTTCATGCTGGTACCACCCCATTTCCCTCTGGAGCGAATAGCCAAGGCCAGGTAGATGTCAAGGACTGTAGTTGGGTAGGTTGATACTGGCTCTGACAGCACTGAAACCAACAAATCTAGGGCAGGGACATCCCTGAGCACCTTCCAGGTGTGCAGAATGGAAGGCCTTTGTGTTTGCATATAATTTCCCTGTGCCTGCAGTGACTGAGGCAACTTTCAGCAGTATTATTATAGTACTTCTCCTTTCTTTCGTTTATGCTTGATTTGACTGAGTAGGGAGGGTGGAGATTTCTTTTTTGTACCTCTAGAAATTTACATAGGTTTTTTGGGTGTGTTTTACTTCTGATTGCCACATTTTCTAGATATCCATCTCTGAACAGATTCCCTTTCCCAGGACAATTTGCCGCTGAAAGTCACAGCTTACTTGGCCCAGGGTGTAATCCAGTATTGCCTAAGGAGAGGGACTTTTTTAGAGGAATATCAAATTTTGGAGGAAAGGTCCTGCTGGGAAGTCCAAGGGTAGAAGCAGCTGCATGCTCTTGCAATTAATTTCCCGGGTTGTTACAAACAGGATGACAAGTTATGTTAAGCCAATGTCCCTTCTTATCTCTCTTGCTCATCAGAGACCCCTCTGGGTTCTTTGGGAATATTTGCTTTCCTTGATCAGGTTTCTTCTCCTCTCTGAAGGTTTCCCTGATGACGACTCCATCTTTATTATCTGCAGAGTTCTTTACCTTGTTTTCAGTATAACAGCACCCTGCACACCTTTTTATCACTGTTCATGTCACATTGAATTGTAATTGTGGTTTGCCCTTCTATTTCCTCCTGTAGACTGTGACTCTTTGGTGGAAGGGTCATCAGCATGGTGATCAGAATATCTTTTCTCTTTTACTTTTTTTTTTAAGTCAAGGTCTCACTCTGTTGCCCAGGCTGGAGTGCTTGCCACAGCCTTGACCTCCTGGGCTCAGACAATCTTTCAGCCTCAGCCTTCTGAGTAGCTGGAACTACAGACGTGTGCAACCACGCCCAGCTACTTTTTATTTTTTGTAGAGATGAGATCTCGCTATGTTGCCCAGGCTGGTTTCAAACTCCTGGGCTCAAGCAATCCTCTTGCCTCGGTGTCACAGAGTCCGCTTGCCTCGGTCTCACAGAGTCCTATGAGCCACTGTCCCCGGGTCTTTTTTCTTTAAAAGCCATATTGTGCATTCAAGTGACAATTTCCACAGCCTCCTTCTTCTAATAGGCTCCAACACAACAATTAAGTAATTTATTCGTTTGTTTCAAAAAAGCAATTATATGTGTGAAAAGTTCTTCCTTTAATATATAAATTGATTCTATTTACAGTACTTGAGATTCTTTTTGAAAAGCTAGCATTATTAGTGATGACTTTAAACCTAACATTTTAAATCAGTAGATATAATGTCTTCATTATCTTTCAAGAGATAGCATGAGGTTCAGTGGAATATGATCAATGTTTTGGGTTTTTTATACTTTTTTTTTTCCTTTTAGTGACAAGGTTTTGTTCTGTCGCCCAGGCTGGAGTCCAGTGGCATGATCATCACTCACTACAGCTTCTAACTCCTGGGCTCAAGTGATTCTCCCACCTCAGCCTCCCAGGTAGCTAAGACTACAGGTACGTGTCACCATGCCTGGCTAATAGGCAGGGTATCATTAATGTATAATTTTCAAGATGGCTAAGGACAATGATTTTTAAATTTTTTCTGTTTTTTAATTGTCAAAAATTGTATAAATCTATTGTCTAAAACATGTTTTGAAATGTGTATGCATAGTGGAATGTCTAAGTCAAGCTAATTAACATATGCATTACCTCATATACTTACGGGATTTTTTGTGATGAGAACACTTAAAAATATATTGTCTAGCAATTCTGAAGAATATAATACATTGTGTTAACTATAGTCATCATGTTGTACAATAGAGCTCTTGGATTTATTTATCCTACTGAAGTTCTGTATGCTTTGACCTACATCTCCCCAACCCGGTTTTTTTTATTAGCTTACTGAGGTATATTATATACATATAGTACATTTCACCAAATTTTTGTTTTGGAGTCAGAGTTTCACTCTGTCACTGAGGCTGGAGTACAGTGGTATGCTCATGGTCACCCCAGCATTGACCTCTACCTCAGCCTTCCAAGTAGCCAGAACTACAGGTGCACACTGCCATTCCTGGCTAATTTTTTGATATATTGTAGAGACGACATCTTACCACGTTGCCCAGGCTGGTTTCGAACCTTTGGGCTCAAGCAATCCTCTTGCCTTGACCTCCCAAAGTGCTGGGATTACAGACTTGAGCCACTGCATCTAGCCGACATTTCACCAATTTTTTTTTTTTTTTTTGAGTTGGAGTCTCACTCTGTTGCCCAGACTGGACTGCAGTGGCCACTCCCAGCCACCACAGCCTCGACCTGCTGGGCTCCAGTGATCCTTCTGCCTCAGCTTTCCAAGAAGCTGGAACTACAGGCACGTGCTACCACACCCGGCTAATTTTTTTGATTTTATTGTAGAGATGAGGTCTCGCCAAGTTGCCCAAGCGGGTCTCAAACCTGCGGGCTCAGGCAATCCACTCACTTCAGCCTCCCAGAGCGCTGGGATTATAGACTGAGCCACCGAGCCCGGCTCCATTTCACCAATTTTAAGGGTAAACTTTAATGGAGTCTCACTCTGTTACCCAGGCTGGAGTGCAGTAGCATGCTCATGACCATCATAGCCTCAGTCAGTCTCCTGGACTCAGGTGATTCTTCTGCCTCAGCCTTTCAAGTAGCTGGAAGCACAGGCGTGCACCACCATGCATGGCTAATTTTTTTATTTATTGTAGAGACAAGTCTCACCAATTTTTTAAAAAATTATTTTTTATTGTAGAGACAAGGTCTCGCCAAGTTGCCTAGGCTGATCTCAAACTCCTGGGCTCAGGCAATCCTCTCACCTCCATCTCCCAAAGTGCTGGGATCACAGGCATGAGCCACCATGCCCAGACTAACTTTAATGAGTTTTGATAATTATGTACAGTTATATAAACACCAGTGCAATAAAAAATATAGAGTATTTCCATCACCCAGACAGTCCCCTCATGTTTTGTATTCAATCCTCTCCCAACCTCCAGCTTTTGGCAGCCATTGATCTGCTATTTATTTATTTGAGTTAGAGTCTCACTCTGTTGCCTAGGCTGGAGAACAGTGGCACGCTCACAACCACCACAGCCTCGATCTGCTGGGTTCAGGAGATCCTTCTGCCTCAGCTTTCCAAGTAGCTGGAACTACAGACATGTGCCACCACACCTCATTAATTTTTTGACTTATTGTAGAGAAGAGGTGTCACTAAGTTACCCAGGCTAGTCTTGAACCCATGAGCTCAGGCAGTCCTCCCACCTCAGCCTCCAAAAGTGCTAGGAATATAGATGTGAGCTACCGTGCCTGGCCTCTGATCCACTTTTTAATGCTATTTTCTCTTTTCTAGAATTTCTTAAAATCAGTGTTTAATATACAGTAGACCCTTTTGTTTTGGCTTCTTTAACATAATGCTTTGGAAATTCATCTGTGCTTTTGAGTGTATCAGTAGTCCTTTCCATAAAATAAGTGGTCTTTTATGTATGATTATACTACAATATAGTCATACATCAGGTGATGAACAGTTGGTTTGTTTACAACTTGTGGCAATTATGAATAAAGCTTCTATGAACAGTTGTGTACAAGCATTTGTGTGGATGGATGTTTTTATTCCTTTTTGATGAACCCAGGAGTGAGATTGCTGGATCATATGGTAAGTATATGTTTAACGTTATAAGAAACTCCCAAACAGTTTTCCAAAGTGGCTGTACCCACTTGGCAACAAGGTATGGGAATTCCAGTTGCTTTACATCCTTGCCAACACTTGGCATTATCAGTCTTTTTCTGAGTTTAGCGATTCAAGTGGCTTTGCAGTGGCATCTTATTTTGGTGTAAATTGGCATTTTCTTCATGTTTAATGGTATGGAGCATCTTTCCATATACTTATTTGCATTGACAAATATCTTTGGTGAGGTGTCTTTTCAAATCTTTTGTCTATTTTTAATTTTTTAAATTTTTGAGTTGGAATCTCAGTCTGTCACCCACCCAGGCTGGAGTGCAGTGGCATGCTCACGGCCACTGCAGCCTCGACCAGCTGTGCTTAGGCGATCTTTCCGCCTCAGCCTTCCAAGGAGCTGGAACTACAGACGTATGCCACCACGCCCAGCTAATTTTTTGTGATTTATTGTAGAGACGAGGTCTCACCAAGTTGCCCAGACTGGCCTGGATCCCCCAAGCTCAGGCAATCCTCTCTCCTCGGCCTCCCAAAGTGCTGGGATAACAGGCTGAGCCACTGTGCCTGGTCCTATCCAATTTTTAAAAAGCCAAGTTGTATTTATATGGGTCTGTGTATGTGTGAGGTGGGGGGGTAGGGTGTTTAAAAATATATTATAAGCTGGGCTCGGTGGCTCAGCCTGTAATCCCGTGCCTTTGGGAGGCTGAGGTGAGTGGATTGCCTGAG
>NW_007253176.1:286226-293516 GCF_000164805.1 Carlito syrichta
CTGTAATTCCAGCTACTCGGAAGGCTGAGGAGGAAGGATCGCTGGAGCCCAGCAGGTCGAGGCTGCGGTGGCCGGAAGCGGTCACTGCACTCCAGCCTGGGCGACAGAGTAAGACTCCAACTCAAAAAAATAAAATAAAATAAAAAATATTATAGACACCAGCTCTTTATGATATGTATGTTTTGCAAATATTTTCTCTTAGTCTGTGGCTTGCCTTTTCTGTTCTTTTTTTTTTTTGCTTTGGACTCTCACTCTGTCGCCTAGGCTGGAGTGCAGAAGCATGATCACGGCTACCGCAGCCTCAACCTACTGGGCTTAGGTGATCCTTCCATCTCAGCCTTCCAAGTAACTAGAACTACTGGCATATACCACCATGCCTGGCTAAATTTTTGATTTATTGTAGAGATGAGGTCTCGCCAAGTTGCCTAGGCTGATCTTGAACCCCTGGGCTCAGGCAGTCTTTTTGCCTTTGCCTCCCAAAGTGCTGGGATTATAGGTGTGAGCCACTGTGCCCTGCTACCTTTTTATTTATTTTATTTTATTTCCATATAATTATTTTATTATTCTGTTGGAAATCTATGACACTGATACAGATTTTTCAGGTAAGCCTGGGCATCGATAGTGTCAGCTCAATGGGTCAGCCAGCCAAGCCCCAGAGAGGGTTGTCAAGAGGGTGGTAAGCCTAGCCCCAGAAGTGCCAGCTCTAATGGGATGGCAAGCCTAGACCCTGGAGTGTTGGCTATAATGGGTTGGCAAGCCAAGCCCTGAGAGTGTTGCTGGTTTGGTGGGCTGGTAACCCTAGCCCCTGAGGTGTCTCAGTTTTGGAGTTTCAACTTCTTCTGGCAGCTCTTCTGGTTTAGCTGGTTCCGACGATCTTCTGCAGCTCTTCAGGGTCGACGTTCTTGTCTCATGCCCAGGAAGAATGAGGGACATGGACAGCTGGCAAGTGAGAAAGCAGGATTTATTGAGAGGACAGAGAAGCCCCCACAGTGGGAGGGGACCCGAAGGGGTTGCCCCCTTTTTATTTTTTAAATAATGTTATTTGAAGAGCAAAATTTTTTAAATTTGCAGAATTCTAGTTTAGCAAATTTTTCTGCTATGGTCCATGCTTTTCCAAAGACTTCAGAACTCTTTCTCTAACCCAAGACCACAAATATTTTGGTTTATGTTTTTTCTAGTTTTATGGTTTTAGCTCTGACATTTAAGTCTATGATTCACTTTGAGTTAACCTTGTATATGGTTTGAGATGTAAGGGTTGGGCTTCATATTTTTGCACATGGATATTTAATTGTTGAAAAGATTATCCTTTCTCCATTGACTAACTGGCATATTTGTAAAAAATCAGTTGACTGTGTACCCTCTATTCTGTTTCACTGATCTGTAGCTTTGTTTTTACATAAATACCACACTGTCTTGATTACTGTAACTTTATAGTAAGTTTTGAAATCACTTCATTCTTTTTCAAGATGGTCCTTTCTAGACTTTTTGCTTTTTTTTTTTTTTTTGCGGTAGAGTCTCACTTTATTGCCCAGGCTGGAGTGCAGTGGCATGCTCACAGCCACTGCAGCCTCGACTTGCTGGGCTCAGGTGATCCTTCTGAGTTAGCCTTCCAAGTAGCTGGAACTACAGGAGTATACCACCATGCCCAGCTAATTTTTTTTTTAATTGTAGAGATGAGGTCTCACCACGTTGCCCAGGCTGGTCTTGAACCCATGGACTCAGGCAATCTTCTCATCTCTGCCTCCCAAACTACTGGGATTACAGGCACTGTGCCTGACTGGCTTTTTGCATTTCTTTTCTTTCTTTTTTTTTTTTTGAGACAGGCCGTCCCTCAGACTGGAGTGCAGTGGTGAGATCATAGCCCACTGCAGCCTCAAACTCCTGGGCTCAAATGATCTTCCTGGGCTCAAATGATCTTCCTGCCTCAGCCTCCTGAGTAGCTGGAACCACAGTCGTGTACCACCACACTTGGTTAATTTTAAAATTTTTTTGTAGAGTCAGGAGTCTCATTATGTTGCCAAGACTGGTCTCAAATTCTTGGCCTCAAGTGATCCTCCTACCTTGGCCTCCCAAAACATTGGAATTATAGGCATGAGCCACTGCACCTAACCCCTTTTGCATTTCTATTTGAACTTTAGAACCAACTTATTAATTCTTGCCAAAAAAATAAAAAGCCTGGTGAGGCATTGAATGGAATTACATTGACTGTATAGATTATTTTAGGGAGAATTGACTTTTTTTTTTTTTTGAGTCGGGGTCCTACTCTGTCCCCCAAGCTGGAGTGCAGTGGCACGCACACAACCACCACCACAGCCTCAACCTGCTGGGCTCAGGTGATCCTTCGGCCTCAGCCTTCCAAGTAGCTGGAACTGCAGGCATGCATCACCATGCTTGGCTAATTTTTTGACTTATTGTAGAGACGAGGTCTCACCAAATTGCCAGGCTGGTCTTGCCAGGCTGGTCTTGAACTCCTGGGCTCAAGCAATTCTCTCACCTCTGCCTCCCAAAGTGCTGGGATTACAGATATGAGACACTGCACCTGGTGAGAATTGACATCTTAACAATATTGAGTCTTTTGATCAATAAACATAGTACATCTCTCCATGTGTTTGAGTCTTTTTTAATTTCTTAAGTATTTTGCAGTTTTTAATATACTAATCTTATATATATTTTGTTAACTTGTCCCTAAATATATATATATATATATATATATATATATAGAGAGAGAGAGAGAGCGAGAGAGAGAGAGAGAGAGAGAGAGAGAGAGAGTTGGAGCCTCACTCTGTAGCCCAGGCTGGAGTGCAGTGGCATGTTCACGGCCACCACAGTCTTGACCTGCCAGGCTCAGGTGATCCTTCTGCCTCAGCCTTCCAAGTAGCTGGAAGCACAGGCCTGCGCCACCACACCCTGCTAATTTTTTTTTAATTTGTTGTAGAGATGAGGTCTCACCAAGTTGCCTAGGCTGGTCTCAAACCCCTGGGCTCAGGCAATCCTCTTATTTCATCCTCCCAAAGTGCTAGGATTATAGGTGTGAGCCCCCACGTATCTTTATATGTTGTGTTTTCATTTTCATTCCGTTAAAGATATTTTCTAATTTCCTGTGTGTTTTCTTCTTTGACCTCTGGCTAAGTAGAAATATGTTTAATTTCCAAATTCAAAAATTTGTGATTTCCCAAATTTCTTGTTGACTTTTAATTTCATTGTGGTTAAAGAACATATGTTGCTTGATTTTAATACTTTTAAATTTATTTAGACTTGTTTATGCCCTAGTATATGTCTATTTTGTAAAATGTTCCATATATATTTGACCAAAAAATGTGTGTTTTGCTGTTCTCTATATGTGGGTGAATTCTAGTTGATTGATAGCGTTGTGTAAGTCCTCTATATGCCTACCAATTTTGTGTCTAATTGTACTATCAATTGCTACTCCAGCAGAGGATTATCAAAATGCCAACCACAATTGTTGAACTGAATAGTTTATTTCTGCATTCACTACTGTCAGTTTTTGCTTTATGTGTTTTGGGGTTCCTTGCTAGGTGCATACAGATTTATAATTGTTATCTTGTTGATTTTTGCCCCCAAGGGGATATTTGGAAAAGTCTGGAGACATTTTTATTTGTTATAACTGAGGGAATACTACTGGCATTTAGTTGCTAGAAGGCAGAGCTGTTGTTAAACATTCTGTAATGTCTGGACAGCTCACACAACATTGAATTATTCAGCTCAACATGTAAAGAATGAAGTTGAGAAATTTAAAAAATTCTTCATACCTAATGCTCTACCAATTTTTAAAGAATAAATACTCGGCCGGGTGTGGTGGCTTATACCTGTAATTCCAGCACTTTGGGAGGCTGAGGCAGGTGGATTGCTTGAGCCTAGAAGTTTGAGACCAGCCTGGACAACCTAGCAAGACCTCATCTCCACACATACACACAACAGAATAAACACTCTTCATTTTTGGTCTGCCTTTGGCTCACTTCCAGATCCCTGAAATGTTTCTTTTTGGCCATTTTATCCAGTTTTATATTTGCTTTTGATGAGAAGGATTTGCTGAACTCTTCATGTCACTGTAACTAGAAGTCTACCCATCCTTTACCTTTTATCCTATTGGTATCTTTACATTTAAAGTAAGTTTCTTGCAGACAGAATTTAGTTGGATCTTTTTAAAAAAATCCAATCTGGGTCAGGCTCGGTGGCTCAGCCTGTAATCCCAGCACTTTGGGAGGCCAAGGCGACTGGATTGTCTGAGCCCACTGGTTCGAGATCAGCCTAGGCAACTTAGTGAGACATCATCTCTACAATAAAATCAAAAATTAGCCGGGGTTGGTAGCGCGTGCCTGTAGTTCCGGCTACTTGGAAGGCTGAGGCGGAAGGATCACCAGAACCCAGCAGGTCGATGCTGGGGTGACCATAAGTGTGCTACTGCACTCCAGCCTGGGTAACGGAGTGAGATTCCAACTTAAAAAACAAAATCCAATCTGATAATGTCTTCCTTTTAATTAGGAATATTTATATTTAATGTAACTATTGATAGAATAGAATTTAATCTCTTTTCTTGCTTTTTGTTTTCCATATTTCTCCTCCTTTCCTGCTTCTTTTTGAGTATCTTTTGTGATTCCATTTTATCTTCACTATTGGCTTATTCCCTATAACTTTTCACTTGATTTGAGTTTTTACAACTGTTGTAATGTTTAAATATGTGGCTTTCACCCCTTATAGTCACAGCATACCTTTTTTTTTTTTTGAGTTGGAGTCTCACTCTGTCACCCAGACTGGAGTGCAGTGGCCACTCCCAACCACCACAGCCTCGACCAGCTGGGCTCCGGTGATCCTTACGCCTCAGCCTTCCAGTAGCTGGAACTACAGGTGCGTGCTACCACACCCGGCTAATTTTTTGATTTATTGTAGAGATGAGGTCTCGCCAAGTTGCCCGGGCAGGTCTCGAACCCGCAGGCTCAGGCAATCCACTCACCTCAGCCTCCCAAAGGCGGGGGATTACAGGCTGACCCACCGAGCCCAGCTCACAGCATACCTTTAATAATATTATACAATTTCATATATAATATCTTACATATGTGTGTGTGTGTGTGTGTGTGTGTGTGTTTGCGCATGTGTGAATGAGCACCTTATAACAGTATGCCTTCATTCCCCTTCCCTTGTTTCTTATGGTAGTATTGTGGTACCTTTTTTCTTACACAAAAGTTATGAACCTACAATACATTGCTACTATTTTTGCTTTAAAGAGTTAGTCATCTTTTAAAGAGACTAAAAATTCTGGTACATTCTGTAAATCCAAGTTTTTATTAGCTATCTTTTTCCTTCTGCCTGAAGAACTTCTTGAACATTTCATGTCATGCAAAGTTTGCTATTGCTGAATTCTCTCAGATTTTGCTTGTCTGAAAAAATCTTTACTTTCCTTTCATTTTTGAAAGAGATTTCCATTAACCATAGAATTCTAGATTGTTGTTTTTTTTTTTCTTTCAGTATTTTAAGAGCTGGATGAGACAATGGAGTGACATTTTTGAACTCTTTGAATCCCTAATTTTGTGTTAGGTTTCTTGAAGTGAAAATGTGAGATGTAGCACCTGTCTCTTCACCTTACGTGTTTCAGGAACACGTTTACCTTTTCCCAGAAACAAATTCTGATGTTACTTCTGGGATCATATCCATGTGTAATGTTTCCTGTCATTATTTTCCTCAAGGAGTTACACATTGGCCTATCATCTGCCTTTGACTCTGACCCTAACATTTTTTCCTCATGATTCTGTTGTGTTTCTCTGTACTTTTTTTTTTTTGAGTCAGAGTCTCACTCTGTCACCCAGGCTGGAGTGCAGTGGCACACTCACAACCATCACAGCCTTGACCTGCTGGGCCAGGCAATCCTCCCACCTCAGCCTTCCAAGTAGCTGGAACTACGGGTGTGTGCCACCATGCCCAGCTAGTTTTTTGATTTATTGTAGAGACGAGGTCTCGCCAAGTTGCCCAGCCTGGTCTTGAATCTGTGGGCTCAAGCAATCCTCTCATCTCCATTTCCCAAAGTGTTGGGATTACAGGCATGAGCCACTGTGTTCAGCTTCTCTGTATACTTTACCAGAGCACACATTCTCCCTTACCTACTCCATCTAAGAGTAAATTGGAGAGATCAGTCTTCTCTGGTTCCTTTCCCAGGGCTCTTTCTGGTGCTAGGAAGAGAACCTAGGCATTGGTCCAGATAGACTTGGGCTTGAATTCCAGTTTTCCATTCCTACCAGATGTGTGCCCTTCAGTAAGTTACTTGAGTCTTAGAAGGCCATCTGTAAAATCTGAATAATATCTCTCAGAGTGGCTGGGAGGACTAAATTAGATAATATATAAAAGATCTTAATACTATATTTGGACCATAATATGAAACACTCACATAGTATATATTGCATGATACATCTATATCTATATGTTTATATCTCCCAGTTTGCAGAAGAGGAACCTGAAGCACAGTAACCTATCAAAGTTATACAGCTGGGGAATGGCAGAGAACTGGACATAAAATCTAGCCTGGCTCCAGATCCCATGCATACAAAAAAATCATTTTAGGCTAGGTGTGGTGGTTCACACCTATAATTCCAGCACTTTGGGAGACTGAGGTGAGCCCAAGAGTTCAAATCCAGCCTGGGCAACATGGCAAGACCTCATCTCTACATAAATTAAAAAACTAGCCAGGTATGGTGGCGCTTGCTTGTAGTTCCAGCTGCTTGGAGGGTTGAGACAAAAAGATTGCCTGAGCCCAGCAGGTCAAGGCTGCGGTGGCCGTGAGCATGCCACTGCACTCCAACCTGGATGACTCCGACTCAAACAAACAGACAAACAAAAAATTGTTTTTAGAGACAGGGTCTCGCTCTGTTGCCCAGCTGGAATATAATGGCACGATCATGCAACCTCGAACCCCTGGGCTCAAGAAATTCTCCCGCCTTAGCCTCTCTGTAGCTGAGACTACAGGTATGTGCCACCACACCTGGTTAATTTTTAAATTTTTTGTAGAGACGAGGTCTCATTATGTTGCCCAGATTCCCATGCCTTTAATTACAATGCTTCACTCTTTTTCTCAGTAAATGTTAACTCCTTCTTTTTAGATTAGGTAGAGTTAGACACTTAAAAATGAATACTCTTGATTAGGTGGATGTTGGGGAAATGGGGTGGTTAAAGGGAAAGAAGGCTAAAGATATTTCAAGTAGGAAAGATAACTTTAGAAAAAAGGTGGAGGCTGGGCTCGGTGGCTCAGCCTGTAATCCCAGCACTTTGGGAGGCCGAGGTGAG
>NW_007253176.1:293737-307690 GCF_000164805.1 Carlito syrichta
ACTCCAATCTGGCCGACAGAGTGAGACTCCAACTCAAAAAAAAAAAAAAAAGAAAAAAGATGGAAATGGAAGGATCTGGGAAGTATGCTGGAGAAATGGCCAATATGCTAGTAAACGTGGGTTCTATGGGACAGAAAAGTGTAGCAGAGTGATGGGGGTGTCTAAAAGACAGAGTACTTTGAATGTCATGTTAACAAATTTGGTCTGTTTCATTCTACTTAAAGTGACAAGACATCAGGAAAGTGACATGTCAGATTGGTTCTTTTGGAACAGCTTTGGGGTCATTTGGTAGATGGATTGAAATGAGGAGCAACTGGACTAAGGAGATCAAGCAGCACACCTTGTACAAGTATAGGGATGGAGTAATGAGCTCAGTCTAATGGATGGTTTGATTGGAAAGAGAATCCCGGAGGTGTAATTGTTGCCGGATTCAATGACTTTTTAGATGAAAGAGAAGGAGAAAAAGCACATGAACCAGCTTTCCTTCTCTTGGTGATAAGGGGTGAGGGATGGTATTGATTGAGATGGGGAATCCTGAAAAAGGAGCAGGTTGGTGGAGGAAGGTGTGAGAATTCTCCTCTACCCAGATATTGACCATTTTTAGCATCTTTTTTTTTTTAATTTTGAGTTGGAGTTGCACTTCATCGCCCAGGCTGGAGTACAGTGGCACACTCACGGCCACCCCAGCATCAACCTGCTGGGCTCAGAGATCCTTCTGCCTCAGCCTTCCAAGTAGCTGGAACTACAGATACAGGCATGTGCCACCATGCCTGGCTAATTTTTTGACTTATTGTAGAGACGAGGTCACGTCAAGTTGCCCAGGTTGGTCCCAAACCTGTGGGCTCAGGCAGTCCTCTCCCCTCTGCCTCCCAAAGTGCTGGGATTACAGGCTTGAGCCACTGCGCCTGGCCCATTTTTAGCATCTTATTCCCCTTTCTCCATTTATAGGAAGAGTGAGGAGGGCCACCTAAGGAAGATGTTGTAGGACAGTCACAAGGGAGGCAGGAAAGGAGAGAAGGGCTTAGGTGAAGAGGGTGGATCACAGACCAGAGGCAGGTTAGGAGCAATTTCCCTGAGCTAAAATGTCATTGGGTTTTGGGGAGATCCTGTGAATGACTTTGATCAAACTTTTGCTTCCACAAACCCTCCCTGCCACCTCAGCCTCTCTTACCCACCCTTTTCCCCTAAGTCCAAGCTTGACCAGAAGCTGATGATCCTTCAAGGAACTATGAAGGCTAGAGCCAGATGAAGCTAAAGATTAAAGGGCACTTCCTGGATCTTTTGGACTCCTGGGACCTCCTTACGACTCTAGAGGTGGAGGGAAGAGGCTCATTAATGATTGAGATGGAATCTCCTGCCATCCCAGTGAAATGGGGACTCAGAGAAGATTACATTTTATTTAGGAAAATAAAGGAACAAGGCATTTCTTACTCCCCATCATATTCATAACTGTTAACCTATTTAGTTTAAAAGGTTGATGTAGGTATCTGTTTTCTAGTAGACCCTAAACTCCAAAAGAACCATATCTTAGATTATTAAGATGGGCCCAGTGCTTAGCATAGAGCTTGGTTGACTTTCATTAATTTGTTCATTCAATATCATTTATGAATAAAGTGAGAAGTCCTGTACAATTTGCTAAATATTCATTTACTCACTAAATATTTACTGAGCAATTACTGTGTACCAGGCTCTGGGCCAAGTGCTAGGGACACAGATTTGAACAAGACTGGCAAAGTCTCTCTGCTCTCAAGGAGCTTACATCTTAACTGGGGGAGTTTAGAACAACAACAACAACAAAATATATATATATATATATATATATAAATAAGAGAGCTTCAGGTAGTAATGCATCCTGTGAAGAAGAAAGAGATAACAGGAAAAAACTTGGGGGAAGCCTTTGGATACAGTGATTGGGGAAGGCATCCCTGTGGAGGTGACCTTTGACCTCATACCTGAGTAGTAGGAGGGAGTGAGTCCTGTGATGATAAGAGAAGCCTGGGACAGGAAGAAGGCTGTGGTTAAGCTGTAATAAATAAGGGAGAGGGATTTATTACAGTGGTTCAGATTACAGTGGTTGGGCAAACAGAAGCCAGATTATTGGAACTCCAGGAAGAAAATTTGGATTTATTCTAAGTGTAATTGGAGGGCTTTAACTAGTGGTGGTGTGGGGTGCTGCAATCATATTTTCTCTTTGAGAAGATGCCCTGGCTATCGTGTAAAAAAATGTAGCAGGCCACGCAAGGAGGAAAGGAGGCCAGATGAAGAGGCTGTTGCGTTAATCTAGGTAGAACATGATGGAGGTTTGGGCCAGGTGGTAGTGGAAGCAGAAAGAGGGCAGGCTTGGGGTATATCTGGAGGGAGACCAGTTGATTGAATGCAGACTGTGAGGAAAGAAATCTAGGGTGACTCTTAGGCAGGATGACCAACCATCCCAGTTTGCCTGAGACTGAGGGGTTTCCTGGAACATGAGATTCTCAGGGCTATGCCCAGGACAAGTTCCAAGCAAACTAGGACAGTTGGTCACATTACTTCCAGATTTTGGGACCAAGCAATGGGGTGAGTAGTTGGTGCCATATACTGGTACGGAGATAAAGAGGACTCAGGGAGAACCGACTTGGAGGCGTAAATCAAGAGTTCTATCTTGGCCATGTTAAATTTGAGATGCTTATTAAACATCCACATGGAGATGGAGTAGGTAGTTGGATATACACATCTGAAGCCCAAGGGAGAGATTAGATTCAGACAGAAATTTGGGAGTCAGCGATATATAGATGGTATCGAAAATGATAAGAGAGTTTGCCTAGGGAGAATATATAAGTAGAGCCTATATATAAGTGGTGGAGTTTGGGTATCAATGTTTTGAGAAGCTAGCTTCCAAGGCATTGAGAAGTGAAGTAGGAGGTGGAGAATGTGGTGTCATGGAGACTAGAGGAAAACGAGCTTCCTGAAAGAGGAAATGGCCAACTATGTCAACTGCTGCTGAGTAAAATGGAGGCAGAAAAGTAGATTCCAAGACAGTCCCTCCTCCCATGGAGTTTCAGTGTAGTGGGGAGACAGGAATTTCAATTCCCATGCAGCAATGGGTGTGAAAGCAGTAAGAAACACAGGAAGCCGGTGAGTATGATGGGCTCCTTCCTGGGCTGCATTTGGAAGGAGAATTGAGACAGTAGGTGGATGGTTCTTCAGGCTGAGGGAGCCACAGGCACAAAGGCACAGACAAGGAATTGCAGGGTTTCAGGATGACTGGGGACCAGAGTGGTGGGACAAATGGAGGCATGCAGTACAGGGAGGAGGGAGGGCCAGAGCTGTCACATGCGACAGAGAGGTCACCTCACATGACAACTGAAAAGTGTTGCATTTAGCAACCTGGAAGTAAGTGCTTATTTTTGCTAGAATAGTTTTGGCCATTTTCAAGGAGTCTTAGGGACAGAAACCAGATTACAAGCAACTGGAGGCAAGGAGTAAGATGCTCTAAGCACACAGGTCACTCCTTTAAGAAACTGAAGTGAAAGCAAGGAGAGCGAGTGATATGGCAGCCAGGAGTGGGGGTGGGGTGGGATTGGGTTTTGTGGTTTCTTTTTTCTTTCCTTATGGTGGAAATCTTGAGCTTAGTTATAGGCTTGAAAGAAAGAACTAGAAGTGAGGGAGAGCCTGAAAATATAGGGAAGAGGAGATAATTGATAGAGTAAGATCTTGGGGGAGCTGGAAAAGATGGGCACTCATAGAGCTGGGAAAACACAGAAGGTTTAGCTTTGGGTAGCAGGAAAGAGAGGTAGCTGGGTAAAAATCTAGATAAGGTTCAAACAGTGGGCTTGGGAAGATGGAAGTGAGGGTGTTCTTTTCTGGTGAAGGTTAAGGCTGTTCTTTTCTCTTTTTTTTCTTTTTTTAGAGTTGGAGTCTCAATCTGTCACCCAGGCTAGAGTACAGTGGCACGATCACAGCTCACTGCAGCCTCAAACTCTGGGCTCAAGTGATCTTCCAGCCTCAGCCTCCCAAGTAACTCAGTCTACAGGCATGCACCACCACACCTGGCTAATTTTTAAAATTTTTTTGTAGGGACAAGGTCTCGCTATGTTTCCCAGGCTGGTCTTGAACTCCTGGGCTCAGGCTCAAGCACTCCTCTTACTTCAACCTCCCAAGTGCTTAGATTATAGGCATGAGCCACCATGCCTGGCCAAGGCTGTTCTTTCCCTATTGCCCTTATCTTCTCTTGGAATAACGATGAGGTCTGCTGCTGAGAGGGACTGTAGACACAGCAAGAGGCTTGTGGAAGACTAGAGTGTGAATTTATAGATGCATTAACTTAATTCCTCCAGTGGTGTGGTGTGATATTTTTTGGGGCGTAGGAGCATAAAAGTGAACAGAAGAATCCAGAGTGGAGCTTTTCAGTGAGGATTCAGCTGAGGGCAAGTGGACAAGGACCTTGGCTAGTGAGGGGATGCAATGACTGGCCATGAGTTGGGACTTAATAATGCAGAAAGTGAAATAAGCCTGTGGTTGACAGATTAGGAGGAAAGTACTGAAGAAAGAAGGCAAGGAGCCGGCATAAAGGGAAGAAAGGAATGAGGGTGTTGGGAGGACCAGGGTGGGGTCAGAAAGTAGGAAGTTAGAGTTTATGATTTCCAAGTTGGAGCAGATCTGAGCGGTAAGAAAGTCCAAGGTGTGGCCTTGGGTGTGAGCGGCTTATTGCACCTGGGGAGGTGATAGTGGAGGTGACTATCCCCAGGATTGATGATTTCAAGGAATTGTGAGGCTGGGATACTGGATAGTTCATTCACATTAGCACTGAAATTACCCAGAATGAGAGATGTGGGAGGGAGGGGAAGATGCTGAACCAGGAGCCAGAGTCTTTGGTGAGTGTAGAGGACTGACTGACAGGTTGGTGAGTGGCAGAGACAAGAGGGGAAGAGGCTGGTTGGCTGAAGACAGAAATGGTTTTCACATAGGGATAGAGGCATCGTGATGCCTTATAAGTGTATTGAATTAAACTGAACTGAAGTGCTGTGTCAGTTCCAGGAAATGCTAAAGTCAGCACCAGCTGCCATTTTCTAGAAAAACCCCAGGACAGACAACAAAATCAGCACTGGCTACCTAGAAAGAGCTGTTGAGTCAAGAAGAGACCCAGAGAAGAAATATCAGCAGGTTGACTACTGGGTCATTCCTCTGGGCTCCACCGAGCCCCCATCTCTTGCCCTGGCCATTTTAACCTCCCTTCCCCCTGTGGGGAGCTGCCAGTGCCAGCTCTCCGCTCCATGACACAGTCCTGGCAGGAAAAGTCAACCAGCCATCTTGGCTTGGCATCATTCCCAGGAGAAGTCAGAGCAGAGGCTTGGAGAGACAGAGCTGAAGGAAGCACATTTCGGGTGTACTTCTCCACGGCGAGCAAGAGCTCATTAGCCAAAACGATCATCTTCGCAGGCCTGCTCTCAGACCCACTTAAAAGCAACCTGAGCTGTCTCCACCCTTTCACATGGGAGTGCAAGTCGCTTCCTGCACAGACAGAGCCCACCCTAGCTTCAGTCCTTCCAGAACGCGAGCATTGCTCACCCATTCCTTCTCCCTGTGAGTGATGTGAATACGCACCAGGCACACTTCCAGGACTCTGCTCTCCATTGTCCTCCTCCTGTTTCACTAGGTGCTTGTTATTCAGTCTCCTTTGCAGGTTCCTTCTCATTAACTTGACCTCTCAAAGTTGGAGTGTTCCAGTTCTCAGTCCTCGATGCCCGCCTCCTCCCTACCTACACTCGTTTCCTTTGTGATCCCAATCAGCCTCATGGCTGTGATACCATCTAATCCTGAAAAATACCAAATGCATACCTCTACAGACTCCAGTCTTATATGTGTCTTAACATATCTAGTCACCTCCTAGGCATCTCTCCCTGGGTGTCTCATGGGCCTCTCCAAGTTAACGTGCTCAACACTGTACTTCTGTTTTCCTGAACTTCCGGCCACACCTGCTCTCCTGCAGCCTTCCCTGATCTCAGTCAGTGGCAACTCAGTTTCTCAGGCCTGACTCCTCTCTTCCTCTCTTGTCCAGGTACAGTCTATGAGCAAATCCTCTCAGTTCTACCTTCAAAAGATACCCAGAATCTGACCAAAATTTCTCAATGCTTCCACCCCAACCTCCTGAACCAAGCCATCACCATGTCTTTCTCTAATCATTGCAGTAGCCTCCTGACTGCAGTCTTCTTCTACCCTATTCCAAACAGTAGCCAGAAAGATCCTCTAAAAACACAAAGACATGAAGATCACGTCACTCCTACACTCAAAAACCATCTCATTTAGAATAAAAGCAAAGCAATTGGGCTCAGTAGCTCAGCCTGCAATCCCAGCACTTTGGGAGGCTGAGGCGAGTGGATTGCCTGAGCCCGCGGGTTTGAGACCAGCCCGGGCAACTCATCTTTATAATAAATCAAAAAATTAGGCGGGCATGATAGCGTGCACCTGTAGTCATAGCTACTTGGAAGACTGAGACGGAGGGGTCGCCAGAGCCCAGCAGATCGACGCTGGGGTGGCCGTAGCATGCCACCACACTCCACCCTGGGCAATGGAGTAAGACTCCAATTCAAAAATACTACTACTACTACTACTACTAATAATAATAATAAAAGCAAAGCTACTTATGATGGCCTATAATGATCTTTTCTCCCTCTACCCTCCATCCTCCCCTTCTATTCTCTCCCTCACTCCCCCTGCTCCAGCAACCTCACCCTCCTTGTTTCTCAAACATCCAAGGACGCTTCTGCCTCCAGACTCTGTCCTTACTGTTTCCTCCACCTGGAACATGCTTCCCCAGTGTCCACACAGTTTACCGTCTCCTTTCCTTTAAGCCTTTGTTCAGATGTCGTTCTTCTCAGTGATACATTTCCTAACCACCCTATATAAAATATACACACTGGCAGCTATAAAGGACACAATCATGAACTTCTCAGAGAATTGGATGGAGTTGAAGACAATCATCTTAGTGATCTGTCACAGAAATGAAGAACCGAATACCACGTGTTCTCACTCATTAGTGGGACCTGAGCATTAATCACAATAACACAAGCAAGGGATTGGCAGCTGTGGGACACTGCTGGGGAAGGAGGAAGGTGAGGGGGGGTATGTAACAACACAAAGGGTACCTAGTCTTTTTTTTTTTTTTTAAGTTGGAGTCTCACTCTGTTGCCCAGGCTGGAGGGCAGTGGCATGCTCACGGCCACCGCAGCCTCAACCTGCTGGCCTCAGGCGATTCTTCCCCCTCAGCCTTCCAAGTAGCTGGAACTACAGGCATGTGCCACCATGCCCGGCTAATTTTTTGATTTATTGTAGAGATGAGGTCTTGCCAAGTTGCCCAGGCTGGTCTCGAACCCCCGAGCTCAGGCAATCCTCTCACCTCGGCCTCCCAAAGTGCTGGGATCATAGGCGTGAGCCAGCCTGGTACCTAGTCTTAAACCAGGGGAAATGAGGACCAGCTGGAGGCCCAAACGTCACCTGCACATAGATTACTTATGTACCTAATCCTGACTTGTACCACACATCTTTATAATAAAGTAAAGTAAAAAAAAAACTGGAC
The DNA here is from genome assembly GCF_000164805.1 of Carlito syrichta. Lineage (NCBI taxonomy): Eukaryota > Metazoa > Chordata > Mammalia > Primates > Tarsiidae > Carlito > Carlito syrichta. The sequence goes on from NW_007253176.1 coordinate 301,293, forward strand.
AAAAATGAAATATGCAGACTGTATAACAGCAGTGTCCACCGTTCTCTTTTTATTCCCTTTACTCTTTCCATTTGTCTCCATAGACTTATCCTCTGAGACTCTGTGCTTATTAAATGAGAACTCTGTGAGAGCAGGGACGTTCTGTTTTATCCACTCCTTAGCCCCTGTTCTTAGAACAGTACTTCACCCACCTGAGGGACTCAATCAATATCTGTGAACAAATGTAATTCAATACAGCAGGCTGCAGCGATCCCTCAGAATTTCACAAGCCTCTGGATGCCAGCACTAGAACAGCAGTTTTAATAACAAAATCCTCTTTCTTCAAGCCCTTACAGAAGCGTGACTTTAATTAAGCAGCTAGCTTGTCTGGGCCCTTGCATATTTACACAACCATATTTCTACTGCCAGCAGAGAGGGCCATTGCCTTTCTTTCCACTGCTTCCTAGTTCCTTTAGGAAAATCAGCAGTAGCTGGTGAGCTGGCCTGCAGGTGAGCGTCACTATTAAACACCAGCACTCTATGAAAATGACTTGCAGTTTTTCTTTTAAGAGCCGAAGAATCTGTTACAATCTTCTCGTAATGATGTGAGGTGAGTCATTTAGATAACTTTATCATTTTTCATAATATATCACTTAAATATATTTAATATATTTAAATGATATAGCTAATGTCTCAAAACAGCCTTCTTTCTTTCTTTTTTTTTTTGAGTTGAAGTCTCACTCTGTCGCCCAGGCTGGAATGCAGTGGCATGCTTGTGGTCACTGCAGCCTTGACTTGCTGGGTTCAGGTGATCCTTCCGCCTCAGCCTTTCTAGTAGCTGGAACTACAAGCGTGTGCCACCACGCACGACTAATTTTTTGATTTACTGTAGAGACAAGGTCTCGCCATGTTGCCCAGGCTGATCTCGAACCCATGGGCTCAGGTAATCCTCTCGTCTCTGCCTCCCAAAGTGCTAGGATTACAGGTGTGAGCCACCTTACCTGGCTCAAAACAAAACTTTCTAAGAATCAGACCTGAGTGCTGGTCCCAACTTCACTGTGGAATAGCCACAACTCTAGTTTCCCTCCACAGAAAAAATGTGGGTTTTTGGACTACATACTCGCTAAGACCCTTTCTTGATCTAAAATTGTGGTTTTCTTGGAAAAGAAAAGTCCTCATTCCTGAGTCACTAGAAATGCACATAATTATCTCATTGGCTTTCCCAGTGCACAAAATAAACTTTTTTGTGTGTGTGATCTTCGTATTGGTCAGGATTTTTTTAGTTGTTAGGGAAAACAATGCCCCACTTCCACCGGGCCAGGCAGGAAGACATCATCTCAGGTTCTGCCTGAACATCATTCCTGGGACATTGGGAAACTGTTTCTTTCTTTCCTTCCTTTTTTTTTTTTTCTTTTTCGAGTCAGGGCCTTACTCTATCACCCAGGCTGGAGTGCAGTAGCACAGTCACAGCTCACCACAACCTCAACTTCCTGGGCTCAGGCTGTTCATCCACCCCAGCCTCCCAAGTAGCTGGAATTACTCTGAGCTGAGCAAAAGCCAAGCTCAAACTGGTTAAAGGAAATGCAGTTGTCTGTGGGCACCTATAACTGGAAATCACAGGGGTGGAGGCTCTTCTGGCAAGCCAGGTCCCAGGCTCTCTTCATCTTCTGGCTCCACTTTCTCTCTCTTCCTTTTTTTGAGTTGGAGTCTCACTCTGTCACCCAGGCTGGATGGAGTGCAGTGGCATGTGCACGACCACCCCAGTGTCAACCTGCTGGGCTCTGGCGATTCTTCCACCTCAGCCTTCCAAGCAGCCGGAACTGCAGGTGCGCGGTACCATGCCTGGCTAATTTTTGATTTATTGTAAAGATGAGGTCTCGCCAAGTTGCCTGGGCTGGTCTCGAACTTGCAGGCTCAGGCAATCCACTCGTCTTGGCCTCCCAAAGTGCTGGGATGTCAGGCTGAGCCTGGCTTCACTTTCTCTTGTGTCGGTTTTACCGTCAGGAAGGCTCTCCCCCATGAGGACCCCAGCAGCACCAGATGATCCCCTGCCAGCTTCACATCTAAGAGAAAAAGGGTTTCTTTCCAAGAATTCTAGGATCTTTTAAAAACGGAGTCTCACTGGTCTGGTCTGAGTCATTGTCCTTTCCTGAACCAGGGGAATGAGTGTCAGAGCAGCTGATCTGCGTCCCAGCCCCCCAGTGGAACTGGGGTGGGGGTGGGGGCAACCCACCCAATCCACACAGGCTGAGTGGTAGAGGGTAGCTGTAAAAAGGAAAAACATAAGAGACCATTAACAGAAGAAGGGAGAATGGATATTGGATAAGGAAAAATAATGGACATTTATTTCAGTCCTCATTGAGTTATGATTTTCTTATAGATACTGTATTAATTTTCCATGGCTGTTGTAACAAATTCCTTTATAGGTGACTTAAAACAACAGAAATTTGTACTCTCACAGTTCTGGAGGCCAGAAGTTGGACACCAAGGGTTGCCAGTACTATACTCTCTCCTGAAGCCCTAAGGAGAAGCTACATTCTTTTGGTGGTTGCCAGCATTCCCTGACTTGTGGCTACATCACTCCAATCTCTGCCTCCCTGGTCATATTACTTCCTCTTCTGTCTGTTACATCTTCCCTGGTGTCTGTTATGAGAACACTTATCATTGATTTTAGGGCCCACCCCGATAATTCAGGATGCTTTCTCATCTTAAGATCCTTAATTACAGCCGGGCTCGGTGGCTCAGCCTATAATCCCGCGCCTTGGTAGGCTGAGGTGAGTGAATTGCCTGAGCCCGTGGGTTTGAGACCCACCTGGGCAACTTGGTGAGCCCTCATCTCTACAATAAATCAAAAAATTAGCCAGGTGTGGTAGCACGCGCCTGTAGTTCCAGATACTTGGAAGGCTGAGGCGGAAGGAACGCCAGAGCCCAGCAGATCGAGGCTGCGGTGGCTGGGAGTGGCCACACTCCACTCCAGTCTGGGCAACAGAGTGAGACTCCAACTCAAAAAAAAAAAAAAAGATCCTTAATTACATCTGCAAAGACCTTTTTCCAAATAAGACAACATTCGTAGGTTCCAGGAGTTTGACACAGATAGCTTTTTGGGGGACTGTTTTTTAGCTTCCCACAGGTATCAAACCAGAAACGTAATAATATTGATGTGATTAACATAAGATCTCAATATGTATGAAATAATTTCTAAATATTACTGATATATTTATCCACATGCTTTGTTGTGTTTTTTTTTTTTTTTTTTTTTTGAGTTGGAGTTGTTGTCTCACGTTGTTGCCAAGGCTGGAGTGCAGTATCACAATCATGGCTCATGGTAGCCTCAATCTCCTGTGCTCAGGCAATCCTCTTGACTCAGTCTCAGCTAGGACTACAGGTATGTACCATCACACCAGCTAATTTTTAAATTTTCTGTAGAGACAAGATCTCACTATGTTGCCCAAGCTGGCCTCGAACTCCTGGGCTCAAGCATTCCACCTGCCTTGATCTTCCAAAGTGCTAGGACCACAGGCGTGAGCTATCATGCTTACCCATCTTTTTTTTTTTTTTGAGTCAGAATCTCACTCTATCACCCAGGCTGGAGTGCAGTGGCACACTCGCCACAGCCTCCACCTGCTGAGCTCAGGCTATTCTTCCCCCTCAGCCTTCCAAGTAGCTGAAACTACAGGTGTGTGCCACTACACCTGGCTAACTTTTTTATTTATTGTAGAGATGAGGCCTCACCAAGTTGCCCAGGCTGGTCCAGGCAGTCCTCTCCCCTCTGCCTCCTAAAGTCCTGGGATTATAAGGCGTGAGCCACCGCGCCTGGCACTTGGCCATCTTTTAAAGAGGCAAAATAAATTTGCTATGAGGGAAAAACAATCAAACAGCTAAATTTCTGACTCAGTTGTCAAGCATGTACAGTTTTTCATTTTAACATATCAACCCTTCTTTCCTTTTCCAGGTAATGGTTGAACCAATAGCTGTTTTTATTTTGAGTTTTCTACTCCTTTTCTCCATATCTTTAGCTGTTTTACTAAAATGTCATTATCAGCAAAGTTGATACTGATCAGAATTGACAAACAAGAACTAGCTTGTAAAGAGTCACTTGTGAGAATATACCACAGTGAGAAAAATATTTTCAAACCTGGTTTCTTATTTCACAAGAGTAAAAAACATTTAAAATCTCAACCATGGCTTTTTCTTATCTAGGTAAATGTTCCAAGGAGGCTCAGGTTAGATTAGGGATTAAACAAGACAAAACTCTTGTGAAGAGATCAACAGGAGCTCAAAGGAGATAGCAGTGTAATACATGTTTTCAAATATATGTCATTTTGTCACCTATTTCCACCCACTCAGCCCAAGCAGCCTGCCCTTACTGGTTGCTCAGGTTGTACTGGGAGTGCACTGGTTGCTGGTATTTTCCCTTGAGGCATCTTGGCAGTGATTCTGGTAGTTTCTATCCTTGGATATCACAGGGGCTGGGCAGGTGGTCTGCACTTTATCAGCGAAATGAGCCTTATAGGTGTTTCACACAGCTGGTGATGGGCCAGGCATCTGCCAGCCTTCCCCAGTTCAAGAGCTCGGGGCACCTAGAGGCTCTTCTGTGCTCTGATGTGGTTCTGCTTTATGGTCAAACCCAGTTTTCTCAACTAGAAACGTGTAGGTTCTGAGAAGGTAGAATGGAGTTGAGTGTTGTGGGTTTCTACTTGCTTCTGGAGATTGGACTCAGCTTAGATCTGGCACCCTAGGATCAACCTGTGTATGTTGGCCGAGTTAACTTCCAGTGTCAGAGGCAGAATGATGTCATGGAAAGAGTTCTGGCCTGGGACATGGGTGGGCAGATTTTTCCCAGCCACCACCTAGCTCAGTGACCAGCCCCTTTCCTTCTCCATGCCTCAGTTTCCCATACTTAACACAAAAGGATTTGACTAGATGATGTTTCAGGCAGTTTCTAGCTTCACCGTTAACCAAATCTATGCATCTTACGCCCTCCAGATTGAACATTTGGGATATCTGGGAGAGCTCACAGGATTTTTTTTTCCCCCAGGAAAGATCTCCCCCTACATGCCCTGATGTTGCTGATGGTTATATTCAGCATGCCCCTAAATAAAGTCCAAAAGTACAGGATTGTGGTTAGAGTTAAGAGTAGTTCCCAGTTATGACCATATCAAACATTCATCAAACATTAATTGGGTGCCCTGGGCAAGTGCTGGGCTATAAAGATGAATAAGACAAGTGCCAGCCCTGAGGAGCACACAGCCCAATGCAGGAGACGGATGAGTACATCAAAGATTGCATGACAGTGTGATAAATACCACTAAAGGATTATTCATAAAGTGTTATGGCACACAGAAGATGGACATATAAATCTGTCTGGAGCAGTATCAGGAATGGCTTCCTGGAAGAGGTAACACATGGATGGGCACCGAAGAAATATGTAGGAGTTACCTAGGTGGAACAGGCATCAAATCTTTTATAATGCTCACAGAAAGCATGTTCACTCGCCAGATACTTGCTGACTTGTCATGGGCCACGTCACTTCCTTTAAAGATAGGTGTCAGCCAGGCTCAGTGGCTCAGCCTGTAATCCCAGCACTTTGGGAGGCCAAGGTGAATGGATTGCCTGATCCCGCGGGTTCGAGACCCACCCGGGCAACTTGATGAGACCTCGTCTCTACAATAAATCAAAAATTAGCCAGGTGTGGCAACGTACCTGCAGTTCTGGCTACTTGGAAGGCTGAGGCGGAAGGGTCGCCGGAGCCCAGCAGGTCGAGGCTGCGGTGGCTGGGAGTGTGCCACTACACTCTAGGCTGGGTGATCGAGTGAGACTCCAACTCAAAAAAAAAAGGACGTCTCTTCCATTATCGAACTATACCCTTGGGTCTGGCACATGGATTGAACAAGGGCAGGTCCTGAGTAATCTGAGAAAGCTGAATGGACCCCAACTTTGATATAGTGCCTGAGACCATAGCACTGTGGGCTCTAGCAACGCCATTTTTGGTATGCCAGTGTGGGGTGCTTGCAATCTGCATTCTGAACACGCAATCCACTCACGTGTGTGTGTGCGCGCGTGTCTGTGTGTGCTTTCCTTCCTTTTTTTCCTTTTCCATTTCTGGTGCAAGTTAGGGGGCAGGGGTGGAGGGACATAGCTATTGGCTTCTGAGTATTTCCAAAGTCTCCCTGTGATTCTGCCTAGCCGCGGCAGGCTTCTTGGAGGAGGTGCTGGGGAAGCAAGGTAAGGGCTAGCTTGACGGAGGCTGACAGCTCTGGCCGCCACACGTCGGTGCATTCGACCTGTGCTCCTCCCCTAACCTCCCACCAAGTAGAACCAGGTTTGATCACGCCCCCGTCTCCGTTCAGTGGCTGGACATGTCCCTCAGGTTGGTGACTCAAAGCTCTTTCGGTCAAGCCGGTTCTCCCCGCGGGGCG
>NW_007253176.1:307809-310294 GCF_000164805.1 Carlito syrichta
CCAGGAGGGCGGGCGGCCGAGAGCGAGGAGGGACGGAGACCTGGGCGCTGTCCGTTAGCAGTCCCGCAGGAGGGCCTCGTAATTGCTCACCGCGCGGACCGCCCGTCATTAAAGTTCAGGAGACGGGCCAGAGAGGAGCTCCGAGTCGAGGAGGAGGCAGGTGGCGGCGGGGGCTCGGGCTCCCGGCCGGGCCAGGGTTAAGCGCTTGCCTGCTTCCTGCCGCCCGGCCCGCGGCCAGCTCGTCTTCAGCGAGAGGCCAGTCACTGCCAGGGGCTCAGGAGGCAGCCGCGAGGCCGGCCGGACCCCCGCCCCCGTCACGGCCTTCGGGAGGAGGCAGAAAGTGAGGGTTCCTGGGTAGGAAGCCCCCTGCCCAGCCCGGCGCCCAGGGGGCAGAGAGCAAGAGGGGCTGCGGGGACACGGAGATGGCCGCTGAGATTGACTGGCTGGACCTGCCCGGGCGGTGGGCCTACGGAGTGGACAGCGGTGGGAGAATCTTCTTCATCAAGTACGTTGGTCTCTCCCTCCCTCTTTTTTTCTCTTTTTCTTTTTCCGTTTTTTTCTTTCAAGTTGTCCAGCTTGAAAGGTGGTGGGGCTGGGGGCAGGTTGGAGAAGGTGGGGGAAGCCGTGGCTGGAACAGCGGGCGTGACTAATAAGTTTATCACCATGCCGCTTTGAATGTGTCTCCCGCCTTTTCCTCAATAGGTCAAAGTCCAGCAAAGGCTGGGCATTCCCTCAGCCTGGAGAGGCAGGGCAGGGCAGCAGAGAGGCTGCCCTTTCCCCCACTCTCCTGATCTAGAGAGGCCCCTGGGAGGATGACTAGACCAATGCCCAGCCTGGGGTGTTTTCAGCACCTTGGCTGAAAGGGCTAGAGGTGGGTGCTTATAGCTCCCCCTTCCACTTTCCTACAAAGAGATCTGGGCTAAGTGTATATACCAGGGCAGTGCCCTCAGGACAGCACGCCTCTCCTGCCCTGCCCCTTTGTGGGCTGTGGTCAAAAGGGAGGAGAAGATGCCCACCGTATGTTTAGCATTCTATAGAGAGGGTGCGCACCTTTGCTACTCTCAGTAATATGTTAGCACTGTTATATTAATTTCATAAACCAAAATGGCTCTGGCATAATCTCATTATAACAAAGTGGCCCTGCTGGCTTTCTTTTGGCCCGCTCCTACGATAGTCATCTTTTGCCAGGATAGAAACCTCCCAATCATATAGCAAGTCTAGAAGCACAGCATCCTGGCCGTTACCCACACTTGACGAGCTTTCCCTTCCTCAAGACGCTCACAAAACATTAGAGCTGGCAGGAACCTTAGAAGCAACTCCTTTGTTTTTCACATGAGGAGCTGAGGCCTAGAGACATTTAAAGTACCTGTCTAAGATAAAACCACTTGTTAATCTGAGCTCGGACTCAGCCTAGCATCTGCTGACTTGGCGCACTGCTCGCCTCCGTAGCACACTGCCTTTGCAGGGGCTCAGCCAGGCAATGGCTTCTCCTTGGTATTTCTCAGTTTCCACATTTGCTATAAGGCCTTTCTTCTGTAATAATCACCACCATTATCATAATTAATGCTGTAATTATATTATCTTAGAAATCAACACTGCTCATGTTCTTTTCCCTAGGTTAGATTTTTAAATAACGGAACTTCTGCAGTATTAAAACTGGAGTCCTCTGGATCAGTGGCTTGAGACGTGAGAGTCCATAATAGCCCAGGGAACTTACTTAAAAGGAGCATTCCTGATCCCTACCTCAGGAGATTCCTATTCAGAAGATCTGGGGTGGGGCCTTAGAATCTGAGTTTCCACAAGTCCTCAGATGTTCTGATGAAGCGGTTAATTCTGCTCTTCTTTCTTCCCAATCTCTCATTTGCCATCCAGCTTCTTTTTGTCTTCCATTCTACAAACATTCATTGGTATCCACTCTTTGTTTGCTGCAGCGCTAGGTGCTAGACATAAAAAACAATAAGATACAGGTTTTTCCTTTAAGGTAATAGGGGATCAAATATAAATCAGTACTTACAAAATACTGTGATGCATTCTTTTTTTGTTGTTGTTTTTTTGAGTTGGAGTCTCACTCTGTTGCCCAGGCTGGAGTGCAGTGGCACGCTCACAGTCATCTCCACATCAACCTGCTGGGCTCTGGCGATCCTTCCGCCTCAGCCTTCCAAGTAGCTGGAAATACAGGCATGCGCTACCACGCCTGGCTAATTTTTTATGTATTGTAGAAATGAGATCTCGCCAAGTTGCCCTGGCTGGTCTTGAACCACTCAGGATTACAGGCTGAGCCACCGAGCCTATGATGCATTCTTGAGATATTTGCATGACACTGTAGGAACATGATGTGGAAAGAATTAGTGTACCCTGGGGAGTTCAGAGAGGGCCACCCTGAGGAGGAAGTATTTGAACTGATTCTGGAGGAGAGTCAAGAGTGAAAGGGAGCCGGGCTCGGTGGCTCAGCCTGTAATCCCGCGCTTTGGGAGGCTGAGGTGAG
>NW_007253176.1:310346-311212 GCF_000164805.1 Carlito syrichta
CCGGAGCCCAGCAGTTCGAGGCTGCGGTGGCCAGGAGCAGCCAATGCACTCCAGTCGGGGTGACCGAGTGAGACTCCAACTAAAAAAAAAAAAAAAAAGAGTGAAAGGGGCCTCGGAAGCACAGGCTAGGGGGAAAGGAAGGCCTCGGTGGATGTGGCAGCGCAGGTGACCCAGAGTACTCAGGGGTTTCATGGAGACGGAGTGGAGCTGCTGGGCTGCTGCTGAGGACGAGGCAGGTAAAATAGGTAGGGGCAGTTTGAGAGCCTGTGTGCTGGGCTAAGGGATTTGGAATCTATCTAGTAGGTAATGGGAGGCCAAAGGAGATCTTATTTTATTTTATGTATTGGAGTCAGGGTCTCACTCTGTTGCCCAGGCTGGAGTGCAGTGGTATGATCTTGGCTCACTGCAGCTTTGACCTCCTGGGTTCAGGTGATCCTTCTGCTTTAGCTTCCCAAGTAGCTGGGACTACAGACACACACATGTGGCTAATTTTTTAAATTTTTGTAGAGACAAGGTCTCACCATGTGGTCTAGGCTGTTTTCGAACTCCTGGGCTCAAGCAATCCTTCCTCTTTGGCCTCCTAAAGTACTGGGGTCACAGGTGTGAGTCACCACACACTGCTGCAAAGGAGATTTTTTAAATTAATTAATTAATTAATTAATTTTTGAGTTGTAGTCTCTGTTGCCCAGGCTGGAGTGCAGCCGCCTCAGCATTCCAAGTAGCTGGAACTGCAAGCACGTGCCACCATGCTCAGCTAATTTTTTTGAATTTATTATATAGATGAGGTCTCACCAAGTTGCCCAGGCTGGTCTTGAACCCATGGGCTCAGGCAATCCTCTCACCTCAGCCTCCCAAAGTGCTGGGAT
>NW_007253176.1:311543-313106 GCF_000164805.1 Carlito syrichta
GAGAGACTTCATCTCTACAATAAGTCAAAAATTAGCCAGGTGTGGTAGCGCGCGCCTGTAGTTCCAGCTACTTGGAAGGCTGAGGCGGAAGGATCGCCAGAGCCCAGCAGGTCGAGGCTGTGGTGACCGGGAACAGCCACTGCACTCCATTCTGGGTGACAGAGTGAGACTCCAACTCAAAAAAACCCCAAAAAACAAAAAACAGGAAGCAATTTTGAAAGTCTGGGAGACAGTTAACAGGGGCCTGAATTAACATGGTGAGAATAGAGGTAAAGGAGAGGGAGGAATGGGAGAAATCTTTTTTTTTTCTTCAAGATAGGATCTCACTTTGTCCACCAGCAGTGCAGTGGTACAATCATTGCTCCTGGAGCCTTGTATTTCTGGGCTCAAGTGATCCTCCCACCTTGGCCTCCCAAAAAGTGCTGGGATTACAGGCATGAGCCTCCATACCTGGCCGATAAATCTTTAGGAACAGAATTAAGAGGGTTCATCTGCTGCCTGAATGTCGGGGAGGGGAAAGAAAGGGAATAAATCTCAGAATTTTTAGCTTGAGTTTCACCGAGATCAGGAATATGGAAAGAGAAACATGTTGTTGTTGTTGTTGTTGTTGTTGTTACAGGCTTAGTGGGAAATACTGAATGTGAGGAGGTCTCCATGGGCTGTTCGGGGTGCTGTCTAATAGATCACTGTAGCTACAGATCAGAGTTTGAAGAGAAAGGCCTGCACTGGAAAGAGTCCTGGGAGTAATCACATAGATGTGGAACCACCCAGGAGTGTGTGAGGGAGAAGACAGAAGGGTTCTCAGCACCAGCATGAAGGAAAGGATAGAGGAAGAGGACAGGGAGGAGAGTAAGACCAAGGGGTCGAAGAGGCAGGTAGCACCAGGACCAGGGTCGAGTGCCACCCGGAAGGCAAGGAAGAGGGATGTCAAGAAGAAAGAAGGGAGGAATTCAGTGGTGTTGAAGGCAGCAGAAAAGCCAACTGGGCTGAAGCCTGGAAAGTGTCTACTGGATTTAGGAATGTCAGGGTAGGGAAGGACTTTCGTGATGTCTAGGAAAGTGGTTTCAGGGGAGGACTGGGAACAGAAACCAGACTGCAGTGGATTGGTGAATGTGGGGTCAGGATTGGGGAAAGCTAGGAGGGACTAGTTTCCAAGAGGGAAGTTTGGTCAGGAAGAAAACGAGTGTGAGCCAGGAAGCTGCAAAGGGAGATGGCAGGACTTAGACTATGGAAGACGTGGACACGAGTGGAGGGTAAGGAATGGACCCCACGGGAGAGAAAAGTTGAAGATGCAGGACTGGGATGCTCAATAGAAGAAAGTCCTATAAAAGATGGGAGAGGAGGGGGACATAACTCAGCCTGAGGAATCAGCCTAAAACAGAAGACTACTTCTCCAATGTAGAGAATGTATTAAAGGATGGGTGAGTGTTTGGGGTGGGTGGTTGGGCATATTAGAAAAACTCCTGCCTAATGTTTCCTTTTTTTTTTTTTTTTGAGTTGGAATCTCACTCTGTCACCCAGACTGGAGTGCAGTGGCCGGGAGCGGCCACCGCAGCCTCGACC
>NW_007253176.1:313688-315971 GCF_000164805.1 Carlito syrichta
CAAAAAAAAAAAAAAAAAAAGAGAGAGAGATAAGACCCAGATGCAGTGGCTCACACCTGTAATCTCAGCACTTTGGGAGGCCGAGGCAAGAAGATTGCTTGAGCCCAGGAGTTTGGACCAGCCTAGGCAACATAGTGAGACCTCATCTATACAAAAAACTTAAAAAATAAAATTAGCTGGGTGTGGTGGCGTGTGCCTGTAGTCCCAGCTTCTCAGGAGGCTGAGGTAGAATTGCCTGAGGCTAGGAGGCTGAAGCTGTGGTGAGCTGTGATTTTGCTATTGCACTGTATCCTGGCAGACAGAGAGACCCCCGACTTAAAAGAAAAAGATAAGATCATCTTTTGGGGAAGGGATAGGTAGGAGAGGTGGGTTTGGGACTTAAGGTTGGTGGAAAAGCTTTAGAACATTCTATACATGGCATCTGACTGGGGTCCCTGAAGAAGATTCCAGGTGGCACTCAGGGCCCAGCTAAACTCAGAGACTGGATTTGTAGTGACACCAGTTTCCCCCTTAGCTCAATGCTGGAGAGGAGGCAGCCTGTGGCTGTGTTGTTCTGGGCCGGGGGGGCTGACAAGGGAAGGGTGGTGCAAGGACAAAGGGCAGCGGAAGTTCAGGGCTGTGGTGGAGGTCAAGGGTGTGATGGGGTTGTCCGTGGCATCCAGGCAGGGTAGAGATAGGTAGGAAGTCTGTGGGAGCTGACCATGTGAGAGGCGGGGAGGGTCAGAGGCTGGAAAATCTCAGAGTGGCTGAAGAGGAAAGGTAAGGGAGTGAGGATCCTGGCTGGATTTCCTGCAGGAAATCCCACCGCCTCCTGGGACCAAAGCCAAAACCAGAGACAGTGTGTCAGAGGTCTTCTTCAGTGGCTCCCCTTGGCTCCAGGGCTCAGGGGTCCCTAGAAGGGCGACTTTGTTTTTTCTCTCTCATCAGAGAGGCTGGTCATCTGGGAAATCGCTTCCTGTAGCAGGTGTCCGAGTTTAGAGAAAATTAGTAGAGTCAATAGGAAGAAGGCATATGTTCACGCCAGCACTTGTGCACAAATGTTCACAGCCGCTTTATTTCTCATGGAGCAAAACTGTATTTAAAAAAGGGGGAGGGGGAAAAGTTAGACAAATAAATCCAGCTTTGTATGGCTCCATTTATATGAAACTCTAGAAAATGCAAATTAATCTATAGTCACAGAAAGCAGATCTAAGTTCTTGTTATGCTATGGTTAAACAATTCTTTAAAAAAGAAAGCAGATCAGTTGTTACTGGCGGGAGGGATAAAGGTAGTAAGATCTGGGAGGGGTGGGAAGGAGGAGTTACAAAGTGGGCACAAAGAAAGTTTTGGGGGCTTATTATCTTGATTTTGGTGATAGTTTCACAGGTATATACATATGTCAACACTTATTAAATTATAAACTTTATATGCAGTTTATCGTATCTATTACTTCAATAAAAATGTAGTGGAGTCTTTCTTAGTGAAGTTCACTGTATGCCAGTTATACCTTAAAGGCATCGGGTGGAGTCTTGTCCTGGGCCCCACCTTAATGCCTGGGTGATCCAGGTGACCTGAGAGTCCTCTTGTCCGCATACCTGAATTGACTGAGACAGTCAGGTGCTTCAGGCTGGGTCAGATCTGGCTCTGGAAAAATCTGTGTCTCTTGGTAGGTGTAAGTTGAGAAATGTCAGTGGGCTCATTTGCCATCAGATAGAAAGCCCAGAGGGTCTGCACTCTTGGGGGACCCTCCTTGCTGGATGTGAAGTATTAGAAAGAGCTTGGGTTTGAGGGGGGTGGATCTAGGTCCACATCCTGGCTTCATCACTTATTAGTTGTGACTTTGGGCAAATTATATAACTTTTCTGAACCTCAGACTCATAAACTGTTAAAACTTATTTTTCAAATTTATTATTTTATTTGTTGTTTTCTGGACTTTTAATTTATTTTAATTTTTAATTAAAAAGATGTGGGGTACAGTTCAGGATTAGGTATACAAATGTTCATTATGCAGGTACCCTTGCTGATGAGGCGTGCCCCTTTCCCTGGCAGAATCCCACTACTGCCAATCCCACGTGACCCTCCGCCTACCCCCTGGCAATTTCTCACTACTGACAATCCTTTTCTTATAGTATTACAATAATTGTTCAAGGTCCATGTATGAGTGAGAACATGTGATACTCAGCTCTTAGTTCCTGTGATAGATCACTTAGTGTCATAGACTCTAAGTTCATCCAAGTTGCTGTGAAGTTCATAATTTTGTCCTTCTTTATGGCTACATAATATTTCATTGTGTATATGTACCAC
>NW_007253176.1:315991-346007 GCF_000164805.1 Carlito syrichta
ACCGCAGCCTCAACCTGCTGGGCTCCGGCGATCCTTCCGCCTCAACCTTCCAAGTAGCCGAAACTACAGGCGTGTGCTGCCATGCCCGGCTAATTTTTTGATTTATTGTAGAGATGAGGTCTCGCTGCCCAGGCGGGTCTCGAACCCGCGGGATCAGGCAATCCACTCACCTCAGCCTCCCAAAGGCACGGGATTACAGGCTGAGCCACCGAGCCCGGCCAGGTGTCTTTTTCATAGAGTGATCTGAGTTTCTCCAGGTGTATTCCCAGTAGGGGAATTGCAGGGTTGTGTGGAAGGTCAATTTTTAGACCTTTTAGGAATTGCCAAACTGTTTTCCACAGAGGTTGTACTAGTTTACCCTCCCACCAACAGTGTAGAAGTGTTCCCTTTCCCCTGCATCCTCTCCTACTTCTGTTGTTTTTTGTTATTGATGGTGACCTTCCCGATTGGAGTTAGGTGGTATCTCAGTGTGGTTTTAATTTGCATCTCTTTGATGACTAGAGAGTCTGAGCATTATTGGGGGAAGGGGTGAAGGTAGTAACAACTGGGAAGGGAGGGAGGGAGGAACAAAGGGGACACATTTTTAATGTAAGGGAACGCTGTGAATGAAAATATGTGGCATTTAGACACCCAAGGACTATCAGTTCACACAGCGTTCTCCTTTTCTGATCCATTAGAGAAGCCAGTTAAGGACCCTCCTTGTTCTCCCCATGTGGCTTCATGCTCACCTTCCTTAACATTCGTTTTTCTGCGATGACATTATGCTTTCTATGCATAGCTACCGTAAGGGTTATGGTTCCTATCACATCATATTACAACTGCCTTCATATGTGTCTGTTTCCTGGTGGGTTGTACATTCTTTGAGGTCAGGGATCAAACATTGTTTATCTCTGAATCCTCAGAATCTGCTCAGGAGATACTTTGTGAATGTGAACAAATGAATGGCCATTTGGATGCTCTAATCTCAGGTGTCTGGGATCAGCTTGGCAGTGTTGATGTGGATTTGGATGGAGATGGGTGTCCCACTCAGGGAGGTCTCTCTTGTATCTAACACTTTCTTGATGGTCCTTCCACAGTGATGAGGAAAAGGCAACCAGCTGGGTGCACCCTGGAACGAAGTCACCCATTCAGAGTGGACATACCTCCGGCCCAGGTAAGGAGCCTGTCTGTTCCTGCCTTTGCAACTGGGAAGGAAGCAACAGCTTAAAGTGGCAGTAGGAACCCTTTGCCCCAGCTTTGCTTCTGACTTTTTCCTTTCTCCATGGATAGACCCAACTTAGCATCTGGACTGCATCAGGGGATATTGCCGGAGGATTGGTGCTTACCTCAAGGTCTCTCCAACCTCCTGCTTCTGCGATTAGTATCTGGGACAGACCCTTGAGGACAGAGATTTTTTTCCCTCTTTCATCCCTCTGCCCAGTCAGAAAATCCCTGTTTTGAGGGCCACTGGGCTGGGCAGAAGCCAGCCCCAGTGCGGGCCTGGAACTTTGTGTCATGAAGTGACGGAAATGTTCTCTGTCTGCCCTGCCCAATAGAATTTCCAGGAGTCACTTGTGACACTGAGCAATTGAAATGTTATTAGCACCACTGAGGATTGTAAATTTTAATTAATTTAAATGTAAATAACCCTATGTGGCTAGAAGGAACTCCTCCCCACTGGGAGAAGCATGAAAGAAAGGGGACAAGGGTGACATTGGTCGCTTACTATGGAGAAGACACCACTGCCAGTCCTCAGGAACCTCCTAGGCTAGTGGGAAAGGTGGGACACATACAGGTCAACAATAAACAAGGAAAAAACTGAAAAAAACATTTCAGTCTAAGTGGAAGAGATGGAGACACAAAGAATCCAAAGGTCTGGGGTACTCACGTGAACAGCAATTCATCTTCCTCTTGATGCCAGGTCACCACAGACCATTAAGAAGAGGTGTGAGGCCGGGCTCAGTGGCTCAGCCTGTAATCCCACGCCTTTGGGAGGCTGAGTGAGTGGACTGCCTGAGCCCATGGGTTCGAGACCCACCTGGGCAACTTGGCGAGACCTCATCTCTACAATAAATTAAAAAATCAGCCGGGCGTGGTAGTGCATGCCTGTAATTCTGGCTACTTGGAAGGCTGAGGTGGAAGGATTGCCGGAGCCCAGCAGGTCGAGGCTGCGGTGGCCGGGAGCAGCCACTGCACTCCAGTCTGGGCGACAGAGTGAGACTCCAACTCGAAAAAAAAAAAAGAGGTGTGAGTGACAGTGTGGGAAGATCTCCCACCTCCCACACCTTCCAGCCCTTCACCTGAATGGACACTAGGCACCTGGCTCCAGGAGCCTTGGTCACTCAGGGGGCCCTGCCAGCACCTCTGGACATACAGGATTAAGGCTTTCACTTGCCCAGTGCATTTTGATTTCTAGATTCTGGGCTGGAATCATTGTGTTTTTAAGGTGGGAAGAGACTTAAGGGATCATGGAGTTCAACGCCTTCATTTTATGGCACAAAAATTGAAGAGTGGAGAGGAAGTGCCTGGCTCAAGGCCATTTGGCTAATAAGCAGAGTGACATCGTGGTTAAATGCATACATTCTGGAGGCCGAGAGATCTGAGGTCAATCTTGGCTCTACTTTCCATTAGAGTGGTCTTGAGCAAGTGGTCTAATGCTTCCAGGACTTGGCGTCTTCATCTGTATAATGGGGAGAGGACTATGACCCTCAAAAGCATACCAAGCATTGCACAAGAGAACTGATTCCGACAACGAAGGCAACGGCTGTTGCTACTGCCACTGTTGTGTTTCCAATGCGAGGCAAAGCCTCCTGACTCCAAGGCCAGGACTGTTTTCTTCTACCAGTTAGGTAGTGGGTGTTACCTTCAGTGTCAGCTGTTTACGGCTTGAGTCCATCCATCTCTTTACCACCCTAGGTAGGACTGGAAGATGAATAAAAACCCGAGAGCCAATTCTTTCACTTTTAGCTGCCGCCAACGGGTTGTCCAAGGCTGGGAAGGGGTTAAGATGCCCCCAAAGCTTGCCGGGAAGGCAGCTGCCTCAGCGGGCACTCCGCCTGGATGGGAATATAAGCGCTCTTGGTGTTGCCCAGGCAGAGAGGGCAGTGTGGAGGGAAGTTGCTAGAAAAAGACAGGGGACATAATCCACACTGGCCTCTTTCCCAGGCACATCACACTGGCAGGATTATTTATGATTCTGACCCAATGGGGATCCCTCTACTTGGGGAGGCTGCCAACCCACGCCCTTCTGAATGGCAGCGTCTGCCCACAGAGATGGAGGGGAACAAGTAGCATTTATGGAACTGCACAGAGGAAAGAGTGTGGGCTTCGGTGGCAGCAGACCGGCACTCACATCCCGGCCCAGACACTTCCTGTGTGACTTTAAGCAAGTTGATTAACCTGTCTGGCCCTCTGTTTCCTCATCTGTAAAAATGTTTGGGCTGGTGCCTACCAGGTAATGTTGCATGCAGATGAAATGCGCTCACAGAGGTAAAGTACTCGGTGGCCCAGAGGAAGAAAACGCTCACTAAGTGGTAGCTGCTGTTATGAGCTCTCTGGGCCAAGTCCTGGCAGGGAAACTGGGCCCGCTAGCTACCCTGTTTTGCTGAAGCAGCAACATCACCATCAGCAGCTTTGGAAATATAGACCCTTGATAAATACAGGCGAATAAAACGAGTGATTAAAAACCGGACTCTACTTGGAAGGCTGAGGCTGGAAGGATCGCCGGAGCACAGCAGGTCGAGGCTGCGGTGGCCGGGAGCGGCCACTGCACTCCAGTCTGAGCAAGAGTGAGACGGCAACTCAAAAACAAACAAACAAACAAAAAAACCGGACTCACCACTCTAGGGAACCCAGGCTGTGCTCTCCAGCGGCTGGTGCCTTAAGGCAGCAGAAAATATGGTGGGAGGCATTCAGCCCCAAGCCAATAGCTCTGTTTTCTAAAACATCATGCATAAGGCAGGTGGCTGGACATAAGGCAGGTGGCTGGACTGACTGGAAAGGTGGCAGTGACTGTCTATTGAGAGAATTTCCACCTGTTTTCCAATATGTCAGCCAGGAGCCTCTTGCAGCCCCAACAGGAAGACTCTCCATCAGCTTCCTGTCTGTCCACACCTCCGACAGCGGATTCTCTTGGTCTCTCAAAAGGCTCTTCTGCCGGGCATGGCAGCTCACGCCTGTAATCCCAGCACTTTGGGAGGCCGAGGTGAGAGGATTGTCTGAGCCCAGGAGTTTGAGACCAGCTTGGGCAACTTGGCGAGATCTTGTTTCTACAATCAAAAAGTTAACCAAGCGTGGTAGCATGCCCCTGTATTCCCAGCCACTTGGAAGATTGAGGTGGAAAGGATCACCTGAACCCAGCAGATTGGGACTGCAGTGTGCTTGAGTGTGCCACTGCACTCCAGCCTGAGTGACAGAGTGAGACTTCTACTCAAAAAAATAAATAAAAAAGTAAAAGCTTTTCCTCTTCTGCCATGGGGTGAAGGAATCCTGTTTGCCAGGAGGTGGGATACTGCCAGAGTGGCTGTTTTGGAAAGCGTCAGAATGGGACCGTACCTACCAGGTGTTCCTTGGAGATAGAGGCTCTGCACCCACCTGGGGGGCTGCCTAGGCTTGACCTTGGTCAGGGTTTCTTGACCTTATTAGACTGAGGTCAGCTTCCTCAGCTATTTAGCACTTGTGCACTCTGGGAGTCTGTGAGTCTCCTCTGAGCGTTTCCATGGATAATTTTTTTTTTTAGAGATGCTATTAAAAATCTTAAAACACATACGTCTCTCCGTTTTCTTGGGGTCGATTTCCCAGGACCTTGGAGCCTTGAACAGAAGCAACAGAGACTGGTAGTAATAATACTGGCCTGGAATTTGGAGACTTGAGTCCTAATTGGATGTTGGATGCTAATTATCTGTGAGTTCCTGGGAGCAAGTGAGCTACCCTGGGCTGCAACTTCTGCTTCTAAGGGAGCTGGCCAGATGATCCTGAGGACACTTCCTGGGGAACCATCTGTGTGTTCACTGTGGGGGATTTGCACAATGACTGGCGCACAGGAGATGCTCAGTAAAGGTCTGCTGAATGGCTGAGTGTCTATCACCAGGCATGAATCACTATTCGTGGACAGAGGACATCCCATCCACTCCCATGTCTCTCATTATTGGCAGGAATTTAGTTGTTGGAAATAATGGACACAAAGGGTGGAATGATTGACTGGAACCCTGCTTTTCCTGGCCCCCTCCCTCCCTAGTGCACATCAGGTTTGTGGGGCTGAACTGGAAGAGAGATTGGTTTCAGGGTATCTCACGTTGTGACCTTGCTTCCTTGCAGGTTTGCCCAAGGGCTGGGAGATGGATTCCACCAAGGAAGGAGCTGTGTATTTCATCAAGTGAGTAAGATGGAGTTTCCTTTCTGATGTCGCTGTGGGTCCTGCTTTTTGTCCTTGTCGGGAGGGGAGATGGTTAAAGTGTCTGGTTTTTCACTGAAGGCACTGCCGAGTCTGTGCTAAAGCTTTCACTGAAGGCACTGCCAAGAGGTGCTAAGGCTTCTGAGGGCTGAGATAAAGATGGGAGTGAGCACATCTGTGTCTGTTTGTGTTGGCCTGGGCAACAATCAGTGTCAGTCCTGGGAAGTTTCCTAGTGGGTGGGGTGGTGGGAAGCGCAAGGGGATAGAGTGTTGGGTTGGGCTGTGCGGGTGGGAAGGAGATGGCTCAACACAGTAGAGGAGAGAGCCTGTTCTAGACACACCGGACAGAGATTCAGGTCCAGGCTGAAGGACACAGAGCTGCAGGACCCCATGAGGGGCAGGACGCAGAGCCAGCGGGAAGGGAAGGTGTAAGAGGGTGCACCGTGGAGGACATCAGGCTGCTGGTAGCAAGGCCAGCTCCGGGCACTCTTGCTCTCATGGACAGGGATGTGCCATTCTGGGGGTGGCGTGTGTGTGTGGGGGGGTGCTCTGTTCCCTTGGAGGGGTTGGTTAGGCCCCTCTGTGGCCCGGGGAGCCTCTACATCCTGGCGCAGCTGAAGGTGCGCCTTAAGGAGTTACCCTTGGAAGGGGAAGGTGCAGCTCTTTGGGCTGGGGTGGTCCATAGCTGCTCATTGGACTTGCTTCCCTCTGCCTTGGTCTAGGTCTTCCATCTCCCAGCCAAGCTGGGTCCTGGCATCACTCCCATGGGTGAGGCTCGGCATGCTCAGGCCTGTGGGCCTCCCCGGCTGGTCTGGCTTCAGATTCTGGGATGGTGGAGCACATCTGCCCAGCCTACTGGGGCACTGGTACTGCCAGAGGGAGCCCGGCCCAGCCAGGCAAGGGGGACCCGTGTCTCATCCCCTCTCCCTCCTTCTCTGCTTCGAAACCCTCGCCCCTCTATACTTGGAGAGGTCACCTTTCCACCCCCCACCTCAAGATCTGCCAGCATGTACATCAGCTTGCCTGTTAGCCATATTCTTAAAGCAAAACCCCCCAAATATTATTTTCCTTTTAAACAAATAATCTGTTTTGGAAATTGTTCTGATATCACATGGCTCTTACAACCTGGGCTTTTTCTAAACTTGGATCCAAATTACACTGTGAGATGAACAATAGAAGCAAAATTCATTCCTGCTTCATCTGCCAGCCTGCAGCTTTCATTTGAGCTCCCTCAATTCAGTGTGTCCAGATTTGAGCTCATTGCCTTCTCTGCGCCCACTCCATCTTTGTTAGAAACACCACCAAGGCAGAACCCTCAGAGATGTCCTCAACCTTCCCTCCTCACACCCCCCCGTGAGTCACGTCAGTTCCCTCCTCAATATCTGTCAGTCCACCCACTTCTCATCATCCCCATAGCCACATTCTGAGTTCATGTTCACACGGACTCTCTCCTGAGTTATTCTAGAAGTTTCCCAGGTTATCACGCTGCAAAAGTGCTTCTTCCTAGAATCCATATTTGGCATATCATTCTCCATTAAAAACCTTCCATGTTTCCCATCAACTACAGGGTAAAATCTAAATTTCTTATCCAGACACTAAAAGGGCGTCACGATCTAGCCCCTTTTGTCCTTCCGCATCTCCCCTCCCACATGCCACAGTTTGCTCCTAGCCCTCCTCACATTCCCCTCCCTTCCATGAACCCAAGTCTCTGTAGGTGCGAATCCCTCCTCTAGCAAGACTCGTACCCACCTGTGAACATTCGTTCTTCCTCCAAGACTCTGCCCACAACTGCTTCAGGGAAGCCCACCCGTATTGCAATTATTTATTTGTGCCATTTCTCTCTAGATCAGTAATTCTCCAAATTAAGCATGCATCAAAACCATGGGAGGGTTTGCTAAAGCACAGAGGGCCAGGTCCTACCCCTGGGGCTTCTGATTCAGAGGGTCTAGAATTTGCATTGCTAACAGATTCCCAGGTGATGCTGATGATGGTGGTCTGGGGACCACACTTAGAGAACCACTCGCCTAGACAACTCATCATGGGCTGGGGCAACACAGGGGACCATAAAGTCTGGCAGCACAGACAATATCACTTCATTCTATACTGTGATGAAATGTCCATAAGCCACAGATGATGTGTTCCCACGTTGGCAGACTTGGTGGCCGTTCTGTCCGTCAGAGCAGCTGTAGTCCCTCTAAGAGCCAAGTGCTTTAACTACATCCTCTCATTTACTCCTCGCAGAACCTTTGTGAGGAGATGTCACCATCTCTAACTGTCTTAGCACATAGTGAGAAACTGAGACCTGGCAAAGAACTTTTTCGATGTCATGAAGCAAATTGGGGAGGCTGCCTGTGTCTGCCCGGTTTCACAGGCTGTGCTCTTAGCATAACGGCATGGTGGCCTCCCAGCACCCTCGGGGTCTGGCTTGGACAAAGGAGGTGCTCACTCAGTTCTTGCTGAATGAGTGAGTGAATGAATGAATGACTCTTACCCACCCTCCTGATTTTCACGGTTCCCTGCCACAGTCAATTCCCACAATGGTTTATAAGATTTGACTAGTGGGCGGGTTATTTAATAGAAACTTTAAGCATTCCAGACCTGGATCCCAAAAGGTAATACCAAAAGCCAGATTTACAGACAACTTGGGGAGCTATTTTTCTTCTCCAAGTGCGGAGGAGTCCCATTTCAATGAGCAAACATTGATCTTTGCCCAGGACCAGACAGGTATGTTAATTGTGTGTCAATAAGCCCTTTCCTTCATGGTGTTTGGGAAGTGGTTCTCATGGTATCCACAGCGGTTGCATTGCTCAAGTGTGCCTGCAGTTTTGAAGATGTCATTTACTGGGAAGGGTAGCGTGGGGAGAAGAGAAAAAGCAAGAGTTAAAACGTGGGTGGACCCCATTGAAGCCATAGGCACTCACCACATCAATCCACAAGAGGGCGCCAGAGCACACATGATGGGCACCCGCATGGCCTAATAGGGGTTTGCTCACAGATTCTCTCCTTGGGTGGAGATGACAGGGCCATCTTGACCATTCCTGGCACATCTCTACCCCTCTGGGTCTGGCAGACCTCTTCCTAGAGCTTAAAGATCTAGCTATTAACACGTAACACCCATTCCTGACCAGCAGGAACTCTGTTTCCCTGGCCCTTGTCTCCTTGCCCTTTTCCTGTTGCAGCAGCAGCTGTGGAACTTGCCAGTTCTGTCCCCAAGAGCACCTTTCTTTTTCCAAAGTCGGCAGGGAGGCGGAGGTGTCCAGAGCTTTCTGCAGAGCCACACCCTGATAACCCGTTCCCAAGCCGGGCCCTGTGACTCCTCCCCACAGGGAGCCCCACCCAGCTGTCACTTCTTCCTTACCCTGGTGTGGGTGCTTCCTCCAGGAAGGTGCCAGCATGTGCCAGCAAGCAGTCCACCTGCTCGCCCACACGCCTGTGAGCTGCTCAGGGCAGGATGTGTGGCTAGGGGCTGCCGGGACCAGAGATGCAGTGAGAGCCAGGCGACTCTCTGGGGCTGTGCTGGGTCTCAGAGAGTCATCGATACAGACTCCAGCCCAACCTGTGAGACCCCAGAGGAGGGGGTGCCCCGGGAAGGGTGGTGGAGCCACCAAGTGCTATTCTGTTGCCTCCAGAGGGCAGACAGGACAGAGGATAGGAGTCACAGGGCAGCAATTCTGGTATAGTGACCCAATGAGCTCTGCCCTCAGAAAGAAGAGAAATGAGCTTCAGAGAAATCCCATTTGCAGAGGAAAACTGAGGCTCAGTAGTCAAGCTACTTGTTCAAAATTGCTGAATTAGTCAGGGATGGAACTGAGGTTCGGAGTCTCTTAGGTCATCAAAGGTCTACTCAGAAGGTCAAGGCAGGAAGATCATTTGAGCCCAGGAGTTTGAGGCTGCAGTGAGCTACAATCCCACTGCGGCATTCCAGGCTGGGTGACAAAGCAAGATCCTGTCTCAAAAAAAAAAAAAAAAAAGTTTATCATTCAGGGCTCCCTTTCCTGTCCCCCCAGTTGGTACATTCTGGGGAAGAGAGAGGGAGACCCCTGTGGGTACAGTCCCGTTGAACAGGCGGTGACGGGGGCAACCCTCTTTCGGGTCCCCTCCCATGTTGGGAGCTTTTCTGTCTTCTTTATAAACTCCTGCTTTCTCATACCTGCACAAAAAGAATAGGCAGTTACAGGCAGTGATGGAGACCATCCATTTAGTGGCAATGAGGACTGTGGTCGGGAGCGGTGATGACACTTAAGGGGAGGATCCAGTTTGGAGACTGAATTCGGGACTGGGGAGTGTGGATTTCATCCTCTGTGCAACAAGGGACGTAGAGCTCACGCAGTGGAGAGACAGGATCACAGAGGTGCTTCTGTGGAATCCTTTCTTCCTCACGCCTCCTCCCAGCCAAGCTGTTTAGATGAATCTTGTTTCTCCTTTGCTGGGCTGACAGAAGAATTGAGATTTGGCAAAGTGAGTTCATTTTCTTTGCTTCACCTCACCCATCCTTGTTGGAACGCAAAGATCCTCAGGCTACCACGTATCTTCCACCATGCCCCCCATGCATGAAGGCATCGCACCCCATGCCAATCCTTCCTTTGACCTCTCCTGTCCCCAAAGCCACCCAGATCCCCCGGAAGCATCCACATGTCTGGCTCAGGCTTCTCGAAGGATCCGTGGGACTCGTCTGCATCTCTTGCCCTCTGTCTGCCAGAGAGGAAACCCGCCCAGCAGGCCCGTCTGTTGGTCTCCTGCCTTTTCCAGCTGCCCGAGGATTGTGGGCTGGGGGCTGAGGTCCTTGTCCCCTTCCCCGCCCTCCCTCTCGGATGCTGTACTCTCTTGCCTAAACCTTCCTTGACTCCTTTGGCTCCTTGAAGCCAGAGACCGCCCCCCAGAACCCCTCCTCTTTTGCTGCCTGGAACCAAACTCTCCCCTAGCCTCCACCAGCCAGCCTTGCCAAGTCCTGGAGAGCCAGGGCAGGTGAGCTGGGCTTCGTCAGTCCTGCCTGGCACTGGGCCCTCTGCCCCTTTGCTGAGTGACTTCCCTATGGCCCATGAGGGGTGGCTGGGGGAGAGGAGGAGATGACGGAGGGCTCTCCGCCCCAAGAGGGCTGCTGGGCTGTGCGTGCTGCCCTAACCGGAGATTCCCAATTCTGGCTGGGCCTGCTCTGGGACAGGTGGTTCCTTCAGGAGCTCTCAGGCCCCTGACTTCACTCCACACTGTGGTCTGTGTGTGGGGGTGTGGTCAGATCCCCTCAACAGCTCCAACGAACCAAACTCCTCCTGGGCCCTGGGCAGGAAATCTGTGCTCTGGCTCCCTCCATACCAGGTTCTTTTTAAAGATCAGGGCTTCAGTTGGTAAAGATGATCTTATATACTCAGATCACATTAAGAGAGACCCAGTTGCATTATTTGAGTGAAGAGAGGTTTAACTTTTAAAAAAATCAAGATGTTCTAATAATAAGCAAAAAAAGAAATCATTACTGTGAGGGCGGGGCCTTGCAGACACCCTTTCTCTAGGCCCCTGCTACTTCTCAAAATATTTCTATATTCAGAAGTGAGCCCAGGAGCTCATCTGGCTCAGTCTCCAGCTTCTGGGTCTAAGGGGCAGCTGGGACCAAGACCAGTGAGCTTGCCTGGAAGTTTTGATGGGAATGAATCTTCTGTTTTTCTTCCATCTTTCTGATCCTGTTTACAAAATCAGAGTCTTTATAACGTTTGCCCGTTGTCACAGAGAATCTGTTCTTTTTGCAGCATCCACGGAGATGGAAAGAGAGGGAAACTGAGGCAGAGGGAGGGAGAGAGAGAGAGAGAGAGAGAGAGAGAGAGAGAGGAAATCTTTGTCTAAGCAGAAACAGGGCGACAACCGAAGCCCTTCCTTCTGCCTCTGACCCTCAGTGATGCAAAACACAGCTCAAGTACCCTTGGCTAGTGTCCTTACCCAAGGTTATTCGAGATTAGTTTTCGCTGAGGGCTAGGAGATCCTGGCATCTTGTAGTGGGTTCCAACCCTCTCCAAGTGTCCTTTCTCTCAACTCATTGTGTTGGGTGGGAGTGGGGACATGGAGACCCCAGGGCCCCAGCCAAGCCCTCCTGACACCCAGATACATGGCCGTCTCTGGAGTGGGTGTCACGTAGCCGAAAGGTGACCACGAGGCAGGCTAGGTGAGGCCCCTCACACGCTTCTAAGTCCCTGGGCAGCTGTGGCTCCCTGCAGCCTCTTGAGAGAGAACTCTAAAAATGCAGCTTACCCAACCCGGTGGCCCAGATCCCCTTTGGGGGGCAACCTTGTCCTGGTGGTGGAAGGCTAGAGAAGCTGTGTGGACCACCCCATCCTCTCCCGGCGGGTAGGCTGCGTGGATGGTTAGCAGCTTGTCGCTGCTGGTGTGGATGGAGTTAAACCTTTTCGGGGACTATTTACTCCTGATCCTAAGTGACAGCTTGGGGAGGGAGAGTCACGTGGCCCCGAAATCCCCAAGGGAGCCGATGGAGCATGCCCAGCTGCTTCTGCCTGGGAAAGATGCTGGATCCTGCAGTAACCACAACAGCATCCTCTCCCAGCGCCAGGGACCTGCCAGCCGGAGGTCTGATTAGACCAGATTACACCCCGAGCCCCACTCTGCAGAAGGGGCCCCCTGAAGGGCAGGGGAGGAGGACCCCAGCTGGCCTGAGCTGGGGGAGGGGCGCCTTGGGGCTCGCAGAGTTAGAGTGTTTCAGCGCGGGGATCACACCTCAGCAGCCGGTGAGTCTGTTTTGATGCATCACATAGGTGGGGTGGGAGGAGGAAGGTTGGGCTCCGGTCAGGGCTGGCAGCCACCTGCCTGCCTGCCTGCCTGCGTGTGAGCCTGGGCTGCTTGCACTGCGGTGCCACTGCTTTCCCTTCCCTCATCTTTGGCAGCCTTACTTGGGGATCGTGGATGCTGAGAATGCTAATTATAGTCCTCTCTGTGCCCCCACCCCCACCTTCAGAATCCCCGGTAAGGGCTGATGCTGCTTGAATGGATTACGTTTGAATGGCATCTCCTAGATGAGGGCAGCTCTGGGGCTGCCAGCTTCCCAGGGTCCAACTGGGCCCCCCAGCCTGGCTAGAGCAAAGAGGCTAGCCCCGCCCTGCCTCTGGTCTTGCCTGCAGGAAGGAGAGAAGGGGAGAGGACCCAGGGGTCAGGCTCAGGTCAGCCCCAGGGACTCCCCTTCCTCAGTGTAGAGAGGAGTCAGAGTGTGCATTGTTATTATGGGTCAGAGTTTGGGATGCAGGATGACAGGGGTTCTTGGATTCCCAGAGGGCATCTGAGCTCTGGGGTCTCAAATTTGAGGGGAGCTCCTGAGGGAGCTGGAGGCGGGTACCTGTGTGGGAGGTGGGGACAAGGATGTGTTGGTGTTTAACAGGGTGGGACCAGGCTGCAGCCGGTGGAGAGCCTTGGGCTTATTGTGTGAGGATCCTGGGGAAAGGAGACAGCTGGGGGAACTGGCCAGAGGGGGCGAGGAGGGCTATAGTGGAGGGGCAAGGAAGATGGTTAGGCCTCGGAAGGAAGAAGAAGGTAAACGCAGAGCCTGGGAGAGCAGAGGGAGTGAGGGAGAGCTAGCCTTAGGGCACAGGGGTGGGGAGGGCCAAGCTGCAAGAGGGTGGAAGGTGGTGGGGAGGAGGATGGCGCTCAGAGCCAGTGTCAGAGGAGGTTGCAGCCTCCAGGGCTTGATGGTTCTTCCCAGATCCCAGTAGACCCCTTTGCCCTCCATCCTGCAGCTTGGGTGGTGTACTCCAGCGAGGGTCTCCTGCAGGAGGGGCGGAGCTCTAGTTGGCAAGTATCCACCTGGGCCCGCTGCTCAGACAGGCGCGGGGGCATTGCAGGCGCCTGCCCCACAAATCCCCCAAATCCTGGTTTCCAGGCAGCTGTGGAGGAGCGCGGAGCTGGGGAGGGTTTCTGTGGGCTGTGACTGTTCAGCCTCCAGCTTCCATGCCAGAGGAGTGCATTTTGGCTTCAGCAGGAGATGAGCAGAGCCTGTCGGTGGAGAGGAGGTGGGAGGGAGTTTCCACAGAGACACCGCTCAGACTGCAGCCTAAGGCTGGGGCCTGTCTCCAGGTGGGGGGTGGCCAAGGGGCCAAGGGCGCCCCGCCTGGCACAGTCACTGGGCTTTCCTTACGGAAACAAGCGGGCTTCTGTGTCTCTGCACAAGGGCACAGAGTGCTCAGCCGCACATATGAATTATTAAAAGTCCTCGGTTTTCCAATCAGTGGCGAGCTGATAAATGCGTTGGCTCTACTGTGTAATTAATCCTGGCAGGCCGCTGCACAGGCTGGAGACAATGGGGCCCCCTTTTTTTTGCCGGGTTCGGCTTATTTTCCTTCTTCACAGGAAGGTAATGGTGCAGGACGTGTTACACAGATAATTACTTTTAACGTGTCTGCCTGGATTACTGAGTTGAATTCTTCCTGCTCATGTAAACGAAGTAATTACCGGGGAAATCAGTGATCGGAGCAGCCCGTCCTGGCTCCTGGGCTGATATCACAGCCCTCGCCTCGCCCAGGCCCAGCTGCAGCCTTGGGTTCGGCAGAGCCAGCTCCCTCAGCTCAGGGGACCGGCCTAGACCAGAGTAAGAAACCACAGCAGCAGACAGGAGTGTGGTGTCAGTGGTGCTGAGGAAGCTGCGGTTCTCTGAGCCAGTTTCCTCATTATCTTCCTCACTGGTCTGTTGTGAAATTCGATGAGGTCACTGGCACTGATCTGGGCACATCCACGGAGAAGGTTAGAGCTGGGCATTGGGGAGAGCCTAGGCTCTCACGATAACTGCAGGATTCGCGCTATCCTGGGCTGAACTTCGGGGGTGAGGCTGAGGAGATCTGGAAGCCAGTGCTTTGAGATGACTTTAGCAGACCCATCTCCAACCAGTTAAAACACATCTAGAGAGGAAAGAACAAACTGTATTTTGGGAGACATTTAGAATAAAGTGGCGAGCAGACGGAAAAGAAGTTGAAGGCAGGCTGAGTGGAAGCCTTTCCTGGGCAGTCTCTCCATTCACGGGGCTCAGCATGCAGAACCTTCAGATGCTCCTCAGAGACCATCTAGTCCCGCCTCCCTGGTGGGAGCTGCCTACTCCTCTTGGATCATTTCAGTGACAGGGAGCTCATTATCTCACAAGGCAGCTTCCTCCATGGTTGGAACATTCTCCTGTATTGAATCAAGACCTGCCTACTCCTAAGTTCCACGCTTTGGTTCTGATGCTTTGAAGCTGCACAGAATAAGCCAGCTCTCTTTCCCATGGTGATAAGAACGGGTTTCTTCCTATTAAAATAGCATATAATAGTATGTGGATGTAATGTGTTTTACATAATCATTTCTGTTTTGGACACTTAGGTGGTTACCCTTATTTTCCTTTGACAAATAGCACAAGATGAACGTTTTTGTTCATAAGGCTTTTTTTCTGTATCTTGGGTCATTTCCTTAAGAAAATTCCAAAGCATAGAATTAATGTGATGAAGGGCATACATTAAAAAAAACTACTATTCTGTGAATATAAAAAGAATACATAGTCTTCTAGAAACATAGAAAAACATGTAAAATTTAAAATTACTCATAATTTTCTCTCTCAGGGATTGATGAAATAATTTTAATATTGTGGTATATATAGGATTTTATGCATATACATGCTTTTATTCATGTGTGAACATATATATGACTGTATTTATCATGACAATAAATAAGGTATACCACTGAAATTTTGGACCAGATGTGTATTACTGTCATTTAAACAGAAAGCATTTTTCCATGTCATTAAGTTTTCTTTTACAGCATCATTTTAAAGTGGCTGTCTAGTATTTCACTATATACCTGTTCTATTTATGTTTGTTGATTTGACGCCATGTTAAAATAGGTATTTTCAATTTTTCACTTTCATAAACAATGCTATCATAAACATATTAATATATGAATCTTTACACATACCAATGATTTTTTTCCCCATAGGTTACATTTCTAGAAGTGAAATTGCTACATGTTTTTTAGTATTTTGACATATTTTGCCAAATTCCTTGTTCAAAAGTACTAACATCTGGTAAGGCACGGTGGTTCATGTCTGTAATCCCAGCACTCTGGGAGGCTGATGTGGGAAGATTGCTTGAGCCCAGGAGTTCGAGATCAGCTGGGGCAACATAGCAAGACTGCATCACTACAATAAATCAAAAAATTAGCTGGGCGTGGTGCCACATGCCTATAGTCCCAGCTACTTTGGAGAGCGAGGCAGAACGATCGCCTGAACCCAGGAGGTTGAGGCTGCAGTGAACTTGGGCAACAGAATAAGACTCTAACTCAAAAAAAAAAAAAAAAAAAAAAAAAGGAATGGGCTGTGGCATGAGCGTCAGCATTGGGTATTATAACATTTTCCATGGTTTTAATTTATTTTTAAAATCCATTTGTTTAGCCGGGCTTGGTGGCTCAGCCTGTAATCCCACGCCTTTGGGAGGCTGAGGTGAGTGGATTGCCTGAGCCTGCGGGTTCGAAACCCGCCTGGGCAGCGAGACCTCATCTCTACAGTAAAATCACAAAATCAGCCGGGCGTGGTAGTGCATGCCTGTAATTCCGGCTACTTGGAAGGCTGAGGCGGAAGGATCGCCGGAACCCAGCAGGTCGAGGCTGTGGTGGCCGGAAGCGGCCACTGCACTCCAGTCTGGGTGACAGAGTGAGACTCCAACTCAAAAAAAAAAAAAAAAAAAAAATCCATTTGTTTGATTGGTAGTGAGATTTAAAATTTTTTAAATTTGCCAAGGACAAATTGTCCATATTTATAACAATGCATTATATAATATGTCCATATAACACATATATTTATTTGTTCAAGTCTTTGGTTTTTCTTCAAAGATGGTCTACTGCAGTAACCAACGTCACAGTTCTGAGGTCAAACTCAGGTTGAATCTGGGCTCTACAATTGACCAGTGGTATGACCCTGCCAGTGGCTTAAACTCTCTGTGCCTCAGCTTCTGTATCTGTAAAATGAACATAATGGTACCTATCTCATAGGTTTCTTGTGAAGATAAATGTGGTCATGATCAGTGACACGTGTTTGTTGTTGTATTGTTGATTTGCATGAAAAATATAGATATCTGAAGACAGGTCTCTTGCTCTCCCCCCTTCACACCCCCCGAGTCTCCTTGTTCGAGGCTAAGTGCCTCTGCTTCTCCAGCAACCCTCACTTCCTTTTTTGAGCTTTCCTGGGGCCTCCACACCTGGTCTCACTGGCATGGCGTGTGGTGAGGTGGCCACACTCATTCCCAGAACAGCCACTTCCTCCGGGATGATCCCCTGGAATGCCACACTTACTGGGGGCTTCCTCTGGCAGGTGCAGGGATCAAGGGAGATCAGCTCCTTAGTGTCTCCTAGCTTATAGGACACCCCACTGGAGCCCGTCCTCTGCAGCTGACCCCTGTCAAGTGCACATCCTTTTGTGATACCTCCCTTGTCAAATCAAATACTTTTTTTTTTTGAGATGTGGTCTCTCTATGTTGCCCAAGCTAGACCCAAACTCCTGGGCTCAAGTGATCCTCCTGCTTCAGCCTCCCAAGGAACTGGGGTTCCAGGGGTGCACCAACATGCCTGGCTTCCCTTGTCAAATCTACCCAGTGTGTTTTTCATTCCCATAAGTCTACTTTGCACCTTTTCAAAGTATCTCAAGCTAATCTGATAAACTAATTATGGGTCACCTGTTAACCCCTGCCGTGGTTGTGGAAAGACGACTCATCTGGAATTTGAAGAAGTAAATTCAAATCCTGGTCCAATTAGTAGCTGTACGATTTGGAGCAAGTCACAATCTCTCTGGGTTTTTGTTTCCTAGTCCGAAAACTGGAGTCAGCATCACTACCTACCACCTACCTACTAATTGGTAGCTAGATGAGTAACAGATATGGAAATGCTTTGCAAACTGGAAATAATCCTACAAATGTTAGTTATGATTAAACTTTTTTTTTTGGAGTCAGAGCCTCACTCTGTCACCCAGGCTGGAGTGCAGTGGCACAATCATGGCTATTGCAGCCTCAACTTGCTGGGCTCAGATGACCTTCCACCTCAGCCTTCCAAGTAGCCAGAGCAACAAGTGCATGCCACCACACCTGGCTAATTTTTTTGATTTATTATAGAGATGAGGTCTCGCCATGTTGCCCAGGCCTCCCAAAGTGCTGGGATTACAGGCATGAGCCACCGCACCTGGCCATGATTGAACATTTAATATCAGAAGCTTTAACTCAAAGACTATAGGTGCTGAGGTGGGTTGGTGTGAAATATGTTTAGGGCAGGTGGTATTCAGAGCTACCATCAAATACTCCCAGTTACCCACTTAGTTCCTACAGAGGATTAGTCCTTACTGTATAAATACAGGAATTAGAGTCAGGGGGTTCAGTGCTGATCTGATAAACATGTATTGATGCTGAGGCTTCAAGGTTGCTGGTCCATCCTGGCTTCAGCCATGTCTTCCTGAGGGTGGTTGGAACTCCAGTCTGGCAGTAAGATGGCCTAAGGCCCTCCTCTAGGAGGAGGTGAGGTCCCTCCTTAGCTCTGACATCACCATGTCCTCCCAGTCTGGCTCATCATTACCTGAGAAGAACATGCATCTATAATTGCAGGTGCCAATTTGCTTCTAATTAGACAAATGCTTGCAATTAGCCTCTTAAATTTTGCCTGGCCTGGGGTGGTGAGGTCATTTTTCTGGTTTTGCTGAGTTCCTGGGTCCTCACGAGTATCAGTGGGCTCTCCAGAGACTGCAGGCAAGCCTGCTTGCTTTGCCTGAAACTGGGGCTACCTCACTGGGGAATTGGAGAAGATCGTCATGGGGAAAGAAAGCCTGCTTTGGTGGGGTGGTGGGGTGGGAGTGGAACAATAGAGACGGAGTACTAAGAGACTTGTTAGAATCACAAGTGAGGTCTAGCACCCAGGTGCCCTCTTCCTAATCCGATGCTCTCCCCCTCCAGTCCCCATTTTTCTCATCTCTAAAATGGGAGTAATAATTCCTGTCCTGCCCTCATCACTGAGGTTCAAATGAATTAATGTAGGAAGTGGGTGTGAACACAAAGCAATGCAACATGAAATTCCTTTATCACATCCAATGTGAGAGTGCTCTAGAGTTAGACGTATGCTTCCAGTGTCCCTAACTCACTAGTTCCTAGACCCCTGACCTTATCAGTCACTCCTCATGCTGGCCACTAATTCCTGATTCCATTGTCATGGCGTCCTGGCCACTCTTCTCCAAACTGCGAGTGATTTGAGAGCAGTGCTTAGCACACAGTAGGTGATCCATAAACGTTGGTTGGAGATATGAAGCTTTGGGTGGAAGTTTGGCCCCAAGGAACAGGCACAGAGGAACAGTCATGAGAGAGCCTTTGATGGCAGTGGTGGGGGTTGGGGTGACCTTTACTCCTTGTTCTCAGTCCTCATTCCTCTGTACTTCTTCCAGGCAAGTGAGGGTCTGATTTATCTTATTTGTGTTTGTGTTGTTTCACACAGAGCCAGGCACAAAGTATTGGTTTGATAATTGCTTTTTGACTGACTGACTGACTGGATGAGACAGGCTAACGTGGTACAGAGAGCATAAAATTGAGAGGCAGATGAGCAAGACTTGGGATCCTGGCCTCACTGCTTCCTTTTAATAAGTACTTACTGTAAGCTCCTTAGGTACCAGGCAGGCACTAGGTTGCAAAAATGAATTTTTAAATTCACAGTCTTGTAAGGGAGCAGATGGGTGAGGATATGATTTCCCTGTATATGATAGAGGCAAATGATACATTTGTTGTTGGCCAAGAAAGAAAGTGACGGACTCTCCTGGAAGGGCCAGGAATGGATTCCCGTAGACAAGAACCTTAAGCTGGTCTCATTAGCTTGGAAAAGTTACTTAACTTCTGTAGGACTCAGTTTCCTAAGCTGTCATGTGAGGAGACTAAAACCTCCTTCACAGAGGTGAGGGTGAAATAAAATAATGTGAATGAAACATCTGGCACTAAATAATCTTTTAAGAAATGTTCAGAGCTGGGTTCGGTGGCTCAGCGTGTAACGTTCAGAGCCGAGCTTGGTGGCTCAGCCTGTAATCCCATACTTTGGGAGGCTGAGGTGAGTGGATTGCCTGAGCCCGCAGGTTCGAGATCCACCAGGGCAACTTGGCGAGACCTCGTTTCTACAATAAATAAAAAATCAGCCAGGCATGGTAGCGCACGCCTGTAGTTCCAGCTACTTGGAAGGTTGAGGTGGAAGGATCGCCGGAGCCCAGCAGGTCAAGGCTGCTGTGGCCGGGAGTGTACCACTGCACTCCAGTCTGGGAGACAGAGTGAGACTCCAACTCAAAAAAAAGTTCAGAATATCTCCTTGAAGTCAGGACCATGGTGGATTTGGTGGAGGAGGGGCAGGAGCCAGCAACTCAAGAAATTTGGAGAAGCTATTCTATACACAACTTCATCATAGCTCTGCTAGTTAGTACCTGAGCAATCTTGAACAAGTCCTTTAATGTCTCTCTCAGTTGCTCTATCTGCAAAGTGGGATTAATTTTGTTGTAAGCATCAAGTGGGAAACTTCACACAGGGCACCTAGAACATGCTAGGGCACACAGAAAATACTAGAAAACATGAGCTGTTCTCTATAATTTTTTTTTTTGAGTTGGAGTCTCACTCTGTTGCCCAGACTGGAGTGCAGTGGCCGCTCCCGGCCACTGCAGCCTTGACCTGCTGGGCTCCGGCGATCCTTCCGCCTCAGCCTTCCAAGTAGCTGGAACTACAGTCGCGCGCTACCATGCCCGGCTAATTTTTGATTTATTGTAGAGATGAAGTCTTGCTGCCCAGGCGGGTCTCGAACCCACGGGCTCAGGTAGTCCACTCACCTCAGCCTCCCAAAGGCGCAGGATCACAGGCTGAGCCACCGAGCCCGGCTGTTCTCTATTATTATTACCAACATATTTCATGGAGAGACTACAACTGCACGTAGACTCTACACACATGTTGCATGCATGTTAGCTCCTAGATGTGCTCAGGATGAAAGGAGATGAGAGGGTCAGACTGAGTGACAACCAGTTGCTGCTCAGTCCTTGAGGTGAGGTGACGAACTCTCTTGAAAAGGTAGAAGGGATCGGGCTTGGCTTGGGCAAAAGAATGGGGGGGGGTCAGCTTGTGGTTCATGCCTCAAGGTGGGGGAGCCTATTTCATGGAAAACTAAAAGGTGGTCCCCTGGCAGCAGGAACTTAATTAATTCTCTCAGGCACACAGACCATCCCCTACCCTCCACCCGTCTGCCTGGGCCAGTCCTGCCGGCAACATCCAGCTGCTCTGTAGCCCGGCTGGTCCCCTGACCTTCCTAAGCAAGGCAGCCTAGCGGCCATGCTGGGTTGCCGTGGTAACTGGCAGCCTCCCAGCTGGGTTGCCCGGGTAACCAGTTAGCTGGTATTGGGGGAAGGGAGTGGTGAGCTGAGGGGAATCAACCTCAAAAGAGGCAGAGAAGGACAAGGGCGGGACAAGGAGGAAGACAAATCCCAGATGCCCCCAGCACAGCCCTTGCCTCTCTCCCTCATGGGATTGGGAAAACCGGAGAAAGGCAGGTAGGAAAGAATGTTATGTTGTTGCCGACACCGTGTGTGTATGTTTTGTGGCGTGAGTCGTCTTGGTTCACAAAGAATGTTTGCTAGGGTGTATGGGGGCTCACCCTGGCAGTGGTAACGGCAGCAAGGTCTGGTGGGAAAAACCAGGGGCCCTCCAAACCCGGATCTCCATCCTGGTCCTGCCCGCCACCCCCAGGCAGCTTCACCTCTTCGAGCTTTAGTTTCCTCATCTGTAAAATGGAGGCACTGACATGGACCTCCAGGGCCAGGGTTTGGGACAGTGCCCAGCACCGTCCACTGTGATTTTCTCTTCCCCTTCCATACTGATTTCCTGTTTGGTGAATGCTTTCCAACCTGTGAATAGCTTGCAGAGGAGGCAGGAGATGGTGGTGGGATGGCTTGAATTCTTGAGAACATGAGTCCTTGGCTCCTACCCTAAGGAATTTACCATCCCAACCTGCAGAGGGCAAAAAGCAAGCTACACAGGTGGAAACACCTGCAAGAAGGTTTTAAAAGTGAGGCCTAATTGAAATGGCCTGCAACCAGTAGAATCATACTTTTCATCACAATCCAGCAACATATGGGTGGTATGTGCTATATTCTAGTCTTGTTTGGTTTATACATGTATATATTTTTAAAGATAGTCTTGACCTTTTAACTTAGTTTTGTACTTACTGATAAGTCACTGCTTTCAATTTGAGAAACACTGAGAGAGATTGCAAACTAAAGCGTGGATAGGGCCTCAAGCTTCTTACCTTCTTCCTATCCTGTCACCTGGTGGGATTCTCACAACTCCAATCTGTGAGGTCACTGAGGCACAGAGGTTACACGACTTGCCTGAGGCTACATGACTTGTCCGAGGCCACAGAGGCAGCAAGTCCTAGAGCCAAGACTTCAACCAGGATCTCTTACTCAGGTCCATGGTCTACCACTATGCCCTATGAATCTGTTGCCCAGTTTTATTCTTGCTGTGAGAAGAACTCTCAAGGATTTTTTTTTTTTTGAGATGGTGTATTACTCTGTTGCCCAGGCTAAAGTGCAGTGGCACAATCATAGTTCACTGCAGCTTGATCTCCTGGGCTCAAGTGATCCTCTGAGTAGCTGGGACTACAGACAAGTACCAACATATCTGGCTAATTAAAAAAAATTTTTTTTCTTTGTGGACATGAGGATCTTGCTAAGTTGCCCAGGCTGGTTTCAAACTCTTGGGCTCAAGCGATTCTTCTGCCTCGGCCTCCCAAAAAGCTGGGATTACAGGTGTGAGCCGCCTTGCTCTCTGACAAGAACATGAAGATTCTTTTTTTTATTTTTTTTTGAGTTGGAGTCTCACTCTGTCGCCCAGACTGGAGTGCAGTGGCCGCTCCCAGCCACTGCAGCCTTGACCTGCTGGGCTCCAGCGATCCTTCCACCTCAGCCTTCCGAGTAGCCAGAATTACAGGCGTGTGCTACCACGCCCGGCTGATTTTTTCATTTATTGTAGAGATGAGGTCTCGCTGCCCAGGCGGGTCTCGAACCCGTGGGCTCAGGCAATCCACTCACCTCAGCCTCCCAAAGGCGTGGGATTACAGGCTGAGCCACCGAGCCCAGCTCGAAGATTCTTACAGAGAGTGAAATAGAGATTTCCTGACCACTTCAAAATCGAGGGCCTGGAGCTAAGCCCAGAACTCAGGTGTCTCTTGTCTGTTGTCTCAAGGACTGAAGAGCCTGGGTACTGAAGAGAGTTGTGGAAAGATGAGGCCGCCCCTGAAGCAATCTGGGTGTTCCCTCAATGTCAGGGAGGGTAGTAAGTTGGGGAAGGAGAGGGGTGGGGCTAGCTGAGCTGCTGAAGCTAACCCCTCCCGACAAGTTTTTCGGGTTGTTGAGCCAGGCTAGGCATACTGTGAGGGCAGATTCAGTGTCAGGGTCTTGGGACCGTGCCCAAAGACCTCAGGCTTCTGGGAGATGCTTCTGACAGGAAAGCCTTAAACCGCCCCCAGAGAAGCCAGTTTTTCATTGTCTATCTCCTGTCTGACTGCAGAGATGACAGACAGCAGGAGACCTGCCAAGTGTAGCCTCTACCACAGGCTAAGGTCAAGGCTGGGGGTGGATCTTGGCACCAGGTGGCTGAGGTGAGGAGTGACTGGAGGGAGAGGGGCGGGAGCAGCTCTGGAAAACCCAGGCAGAATGCTGAAGTTGTAAATATTCACGGTGATAAATTAAAGATAAGGTCTGGATAAGAGTGAGGAGCATGTGAAAGAATCCGTGCTGCTGGGTTTCATTTCCAGCCCTGCTGTGTGAAGTTAGCCTGCTTGTCAACCCCTCAGGACCCAGTTTGCCCATCTGTTGGGGGCTCAGTAGATGGTGCAGTTCCCTCCCTTCCTTCTCGGACTTTGCCCTTTGCAAACAGAAGAATGGGCAAGGCATTTATGGCTGAGATACGTTTCCTTTCCGTTTGGGTGTGCTCCCTTTCGACTTCAAGCTGCCTGGCCTGCCTCGTATTGGAGGGAGGGCTGGGGGACAGCATGATGAGGCTTGCAGCTGAAATAGAGCCTGTGGCTCGGGGAGGAGGGTGGGAAGGGATGGGAAAGCTTCAGCCCCAGCTGTGTTACCTTACTCAGCACCCACTTGCTTTAAACAGCAACATTTCCAACTATAAAAACAAAAGCAGTCAGAAGGTATCTTGTCCAGGCTCCTGATTTGGTATTTCAGGCTCTCTTAGTACCTTTGTATTGTGTCGGGCCAGGGTGGTGTGTGTGTCTCTAGGAATTCTGCTGAAATGCAAGTGGGATGGTTCTGTCTCCAACTGGGTGAATAGAGGCTGGGGAGATGGTGGGTTTCTCATAAGGAGAATGGGTACCTCAGGGATGTACCAGAGGCCAGGGAGGTTGTGCCCAATGCTTGGAGATGAACCCAGACAGACTTGGTGGCTCATGCCTGTAATCCCAGCACTTTGTGAGGCCAGGGTAGAAGGATTGCTTGAGGCTAGGAGTTTGAGACCAGCCCGGACAACATGGTGAGATTCCCATCTCAACAAAAACATTTTAAAAACTATCTGGGCATGGTGGCATGCACATGTAATCCCACCTACTCAGGAGGCTGAGATAGGAGGATCCCTTGAGCCCAGGAATTTAAGACTTCAGTGAGCTATGATTGTGCCATTGTACCCCAGCCTGGATGATAGAGCAAGACCCTCTCTTTAAAAAAAAAAAAAAAAAAGCCAGACGCAGTGGCTCAGCCTGTAATCCCAGCACTTTGGGAGGCCGAGGCGAGAGGATTGCCTGAGCCCAGGGGTTTGAGACCAGCCTGGACAACTAGGTGAGACCTACAATAAATTACAAGAAACTAACCAGGCATGGTGGCGTATGTCTGTAGTCTTCCAGCTACTTGGAAGGATCGCCTAAGCTCAGCAGGTGGAGGCTACAGCGGCTGTGAGCGTGCCACTGCATTCCAATCTGGGCAATAAAGAGTGAGACTCCAACTCAGAAAAATAAATAAATAAAAAGAAATTTAAAAATAAAAATTGATTCACACTGTGAAGTTGGATATATCTTTCTTGTGGAACCACTAGTTTCTGCATCCATATAATCTGCCATATACCCACCCAGATACTTTCCCTCCTAGTTTGTCCAGGGTGACCTTTGATTACCCCTTTTTACCTCTGAAGAATCTATTTGTGATGGGCCACTTGCCCAAGGCCACATTGGGAAGCTGAGGAGTTGGGGGAGTCAGAGTTAGAGTTTACAGAAGTTTCTGCATTTCCTGTCTGAGCCCTCTTCTTGCCCCTGATGAGACCCAAGTGTGAGTGCAGGTGTGTTAAGTAAGATAATGGAGATGGTGGGGATGCGATTATTTCTTTGACTGCTCTTTGTCGTGGGTCCCTCAGCAGTCGTGGCTCATCTCATTTGTCGCTACTCAGGGCTGCCCAGCTGGCTGCCTCTCCCCAGGTGCCCAGACTCTGTGTTCTGGAAAAGGCAGGTGGTGAACTTGGCCTCCTGGAGGGCAAGAGTGAGAGTGCTTGTCAGTCTCATGTTCATATGCATGTAGGGAGAGGCTGTCAGCTGCTCTTGGTCTAATCAAGGGGGCCCTTCAGGTCTTGCAGAAAGAAAGTCACAAAGAAGCTGAGGCAAGGCTTAGAGGCAGAGATGGGATGGAAGGAGGATCAGAGGCCATACCCAGTGCCAGTCCTCCTCGCTTCCTCCTGCCCACATGCTGCCAGGGAGGGCATTATCTGTGGGGAGCAGCTCCTCTGGGAGCCACAGTCTTCTTTCGCAGGTCTTCTCTGAATCCAGAAACCCAGTGTCGTCATTTAAACCCGATTCAGCCATCTGGTGGCGGATAGCAGGGTGGTCTTAACCCATTCTCTCCTTTCCCCTGTTCTCCTCCTTTCTGCCCTTCTTTGTTATGCCTGTTCCGGCGGTCACTTTCCCTGTGTGTGGATAGCCACTGGGAAGTTGGGTTGGCTGACTTTCCCTGATGCCTCTGGTCCCTCATTGTGAAGGTTAGGTGGCCCAGCAGAGAAAGGAGGGTTTGCTCCACTGGCTTTGTGGGGAACTGTGGGGGGGACCTTCCTGGGTGGTGGTGGGAGTAGAACATAGTGTGAGAGAAGAGAGGAGTCATGGTTGATCCTGCTCTTCTGTTCAGGATAATGCTAGAGTGCCCCCCTCCACCAGCTCCCTAGGACCTATGCTGTGGTAAGGCTGACCCTGTGTCATGGTGCATGTGGCTTCTGAGGGAGGACAGAGATAGAGATCTGGTGAGACCTGCCTCATGGTGCCACATCCAGATCTGACGAATACATGAAGGAGAAACTAAGACCTCTGAAAAAGCAGGACAGCAGAGATGGGGCTTGTGGAGGACGTTCTTTTTTTTTTAAAGTCTGTCTCACTCTGTCACCCAAGCTGGAGTGCAGTGGCATGCTCAATTCCCACTGCAGCCCTGATCTGCTGGACTCAGGCAATCCTTCCACCTCAACCTTCCAAGTAGCTGGAACTACAGGCATGTGCTACCATGCCTGGTTTATTTTTTTTATTTATTGTAGAGATGAAGTCTCACCAAGTTGCCCAGGCTGGTCTCGAACCCCTGAGCTCAGTCAATCCCCTTGCCTCAGCCTCCCAAAGTGCTGGGATTATAGGCTTGAGCCGCCATGCCCAGTCTGAAGATGTTCCTTATGGAGAGAAATCTCAAAGGGAATGGGGCTGATGATCTGAGAAAGGAAGCCTGGGTAGGTTGGGACAGGGTGAAGCCCCAGGCACCTCTGGATGGGCTCCATTTAGTCAAGCTGTCCCGGCTTCCTCATTAGGAGAGTCTGGTGGAAAGGAGGTGGAGTGGTGAGCATGGAGACCTAGAGAGTGTCTAGACCTCAGAAAGGACTTTGAATCTAAATAGAGAGCATCCCAATCAGGCCCTGCATCTTCCAACTTCCTTTTGGTGTTAGAAATAGACGTTGTTCTGAAATAGCCCATCCACATATGTCTTTCTATCTGATAAGTTTGTATCTCCCCACAGCAATTAGCATAATGCCTTGAAAGAGTTGGTGCTTGATAAGTCCCTTCCCCCACCTTCCCCAGGCATCATGCTAGGGGATGGTGTGGAACCCCAGGGATGGGGCGAGAGTACTCTAGATATGATGTTGCTGTCAGCTCAAATAATTTCCTGGGCTGAGATTTCAGATGATTTCTCCACCCTCTGGCTCAGAGCCAGGATCACTGCTACCCAGTCATTGGCTGAAGGATTTGCAGGTTGGAGTCTGATCACATCTTGTCTGTCATTCTCTGCTTTCCTCCTTGGAGACGTTGCTTTGACACTCGCTTTTAGGGTACTCAGACAACATAGATAAGATGCTGGTATACAGGATAATTTGGGATAGGAAACACTGAACCTCTTTTATTCTTTTTATAACTGACTATATAGTCTTTGAGAAGAAGCTAGGTATTTTCAGCCAGCTTAGAGTTTATCACTCCCACAAGAACTTCATGAGATAACAGGTCAGAGGAACCAAGAGTCGTCAGCAGCAGCAGCAGTTCATTTGCATATTTTCCAACAATCCTTCCTTTGGCTCCATTTACAAGCATCTTGGTCAAATTTTTTTTTGTTTTCAGATAGGGTCTTTGCTGTATTGCCCAAGTTGGTCTCGAACTCCTGGACTCAGATGATCCTCCTGCCTCAGCCTCTCGAATGGCTAGGACTATAGACACACACTGCTGCGCCTGGATATGGCCAAGTTTTAGTCTGGGCGTTGCTGTCACTTTCTCTCTATCACACACACCAGAATCAGTGCATAAGTTCAGGCTAAATGCAGCTCATTATAAACACTGTGCTCCTGGTGTCAGAGTCTATTTTTCCAGATGAAGAGACCAAGACAGGAGAGGGACTTAGACTCTCAGCCTTGGAAATAATCTTTCATTTGGTTCAACTTTCCTTTAGAAAGGTGGTCACCTTTCTAGTGTACCACACACATGATGAGTCCACTTGAATGCCCCCAGCGACTAGGAGCACTGATCTGTGAAGCAGCTTTTTTTTTGGTTGGACAGCTTCAACTTGTAGCCTCCTTTAGTGCTGACTTAACTTTTCTTCTTCTAACTTTCACACCTTGGTACTGGTTCGACATCCTGGCCATTCTGTTCTGGGCTTACTTGTTTGTCATCATTTCAGAGTCAGACAAGTATTGAGAGACCATATGACACAATGGGAAAAATACAGCCTCCGTCATCTGCCTGCCTGGGTTTGCACCTGGCTCCACCCTAGCCAGCCGGGTCACCCTGGTTATAATGCTTAACCTTTCTGAGCCTTGGTTTACCCACCTGTAAATGGTGGTGACGATGGCACTTACCTCATAGAGTTGTTGACAGTGTTAGATATATTAATACATGTAAAAAGCATAGAACCGTGCCTGATAACTAAAGGCAATTTATTACATGGTAGCTTTTAATCCTCTCTTGAAATGAACTGTCTAGAATTAAACACAGTACTCCAGATGTGGTCTGTTCCATGGGACTCTGATGCCCTCCAACTTGACAATGTATTTCTATTATGTCAGACTAAATTTGCAAATCACTGGTGTTTAAATTGAGCTCATTGTACTGAAGCCCTCAGGTTATTTTCCCACGGACAGCTGTCAGGCTTGCATCTCCCCTATCCCACATAAAAGATGTGATCTGAGTTAGAGGGAAGGTCAGGGTCAAGGGGAGCCCAAAGCCTCCCTCCGCATTGGTTCCAAACACACACGAACTCTCATTGATGTGGTTGAGTCCTTTTTATAATGCCATTCTGTGGTCTGGCATTCTATTTGGAAAATCTCTTGACCCACACTGCGCTGAAATAAAACTCCCCTCCCCATGGGTCTTTTCTTTCTTTTGGTGGGTCTCTTTCATTCTTCTTTGCTCATTCAGCAAATTTGCTTATCAGGTGAGCTGAGCACTGACTGCTGGGAACTTCCCTCCAACTCCTGCTCCTACACTTCTTGAAGTTCCCAGGATATAGGGAAGAAGACACAGTGCCCAGAGCATATTCAGAGTGCCCATTTTCACAGGTGGACTTTTGAGCCTCTCTAAACCTTTTCTCTTTATAGCCCAGCAGAATCCACATCCCTTGGGAACCTGTCAGAAATGAAGAATCTCAGGCCTCAACCCGACCTCCTGAATCAGAATCTGTTTTAACAAGATCCTCCAGATGAATACTAAGCACATTAACAGTTGAGAAGCCTGCTCTAAACCTCTAAATTGCTCAGCTTGTGGCAGGAATGAGGATGTATGTGTGTAGGGGGAGAGCCCTATCTTTCAAGGTCATGAAATCGGTCCTACTAACCAGAATTTTTAAAAATTTTAAATTTCATTATTATTAAGATTCAATGAGTATACATGCATGTCTTAGTTTGGCAGGATATAGGTTCCATAATATTGGATCACAAACTTCCCGTTTATTTCTTAAAATGCTCCTAATATATATATATTATATATTATATATATATATATATATATTTTTTTTTTTTGCTTTGTTTTGTTATTATTATTATTACTTTTGAGATGGGGGTCTTGCAACATTGCCCAGGCTGGTCTTGAGCTCCTGGGCTCAAGTGATCCTCCCGTGTCAGCCTTCTGAGTAGCTGGGATTACAGGCATGTGCCACTGCACCCGGTTCATAATAAGGTTTTTATAAAATACTGATGCATTAAAAAAAAAAAAAGTTGCATTTGTGTCCATTTTATTAACAACATGCTCTTAGCATAAGTATTTCAAACCTCTGGATTATACGTACAATTGGAATATTTTAAATTTTAAATGTTGCGTTTGCATTTCTGATCTATTTCATTTTGTTAATGTTAGGCTATTATTTTAGTATGTGGAATCCTGATTCTACCATGTTTTAGCCATCCATCCCAGCTTTGTCAGTAGCATATCTGATAGCCAAGCCTACTAAGTCTTTATGCAAATCATGGACGAAAATGTGTATCGCAGCGAGATCAAGAATAGACCCCTGTGGTGCACCCTTCGAGGCTCATTTATTCAGCCAGCAATATGGAGTTCCTGAACTCTATCCTTGCAATCAGATGAGCTAGTTC
This sequence comes from Carlito syrichta, assembly GCF_000164805.1. Classification (NCBI taxonomy): domain Eukaryota; kingdom Metazoa; phylum Chordata; class Mammalia; order Primates; family Tarsiidae; genus Carlito; species Carlito syrichta. The sequence goes on from NW_007253176.1 coordinate 345,434, forward strand.
TAGCTCCAGCTCTGCTCCCTACTGGCTTCGTCACCTTTGGCAAGGTATTACTGCCCCAGACTCCTGGTTCTTCATCTGTAATTGAGGAAATTAGAGTAATTGCATCCTCTGGGGTGCTTTAAAGAAATGCATGTTCCTTGGCCGTCCCCACCGCATCCTGATTCAGTTGGTCTGTGGTGGGTACCCAGGCATTAGTAGTTTTTAGGAGTTCTCCAAGGCTGGGTGTGGTGGCTCAAGTCTGTGATACCAGCACCTTGGGAGGCCGAGGTGAGGGAATTGCCTGAGCCCACGGGTTCAAGAACAGCCTGGGCAACCTGGCAAGACTTCATCTCTACAAAAAAAATTAGCCGAGCGTGGTAGCATGCATCTGTAGTTTCGGCTATTTGGAAGGCTGAGGCGGAAGGATCACCTGAGCCCAGCAGGTTGACACTGGGGTGGCCTTGAGCGTGCCACTGCACTCCAGCCTGGGAGACGGAGTGAGACTCCAAATCAAAAACAAAACAAACAAAAAAATTCTCCAAGCAGAGAGAAAAAAGCTCTCTGGTTAATTTTTTTTTTTTTTTTTTTTTTTTTT
>NW_007253176.1:346033-349201 GCF_000164805.1 Carlito syrichta
GAGTTGGAGTCTCACTCTGTTGCCCCGACTGGAGTGCAGTGGCCGCTCCCGGCCACCGCAGCCTCAACCTGTTGGGTTCCGGCGATCCTTCCACCTCAGCCTTCCGAGTAGCCGGAATTACAAGCATGCGCTACCACGCCTGGCTGATTTTTTGATTTATTGTAGAGATGAGGTCTCGCTGCCCAGGCGGGTCTCGAACCCGCGGGCTCAGGCAATCCACTCACCTCAGCCTCCCAAAGGCACAGGACTATAGGCTGAGCCACCGAGCCCGGCTTCTCTGGTTAATTCTAACGAGCATGATCTGCCTCTCTGGTCCAAGGGATGTGTCTTCTAGGGCCTCTTGTCCTGTAGCCTGAGCCCTGCTGGCTGTGTTCTGTGATAGGAGAGAGGGCCTGACTGGCTGGTGCAGCGCCATGGCCAGGCACTGGGTATGCCATGCAGGACTGTAGGGCACTTCTCTCTTCCCCAAGCTCCTGGGAGAGGAGCTGGACACCTCCTATCGGCTGCATGCTCTCCTGCCCATCTCCTCTGAATAAAATAATCATCTCCGACTACAGCTCCTTCTTGGTGTTTCTGAGCCTGCTGCTTAAGAAAAATAACCTAAGGCCAGTGTAAGTCCATTTCAGGGAGTCAGTCAAGATGGCTTCCCGTCTGATTCCTCTCTTTGCCCACTGTTTCTTTCCTCGGATAACTCTGGAGGTGACAGCACCTCTGAGGCCTTCTCTTGCATCTCTTTCCCTCTAGAGACTCCCACAGGCCAAGGGCTGCTTTATCCCAGAGCTGTGGCAGCTCCCAGGAACGTTGCTGGTTAGCACATGAATACACTCAGACCCCATGGCACTTGGGGTCAAAGCACCTATTTGCCCAACTTGGCTTATCTGGAGCAAGACTGGCTTCTACCCTGAGACTCTGGATGTTGCTTTGAGCATCGCTTCGCTGCTTCTGGGAGGGGAGTGTGCCTGGATCTGTGTGATCTAGTCTTATCCCTTCCTCCTCCCAGTCATGCTGGGTATGAGAGTGTCTCTGCAGTGGGCTTGTTAATTGGCGCTTCAGCTGGCTGATTGACTCTAATGCGGGTGAACATTTATTTACCCCAGCAGCCGCCTCTCAGACAGCCGTTAATTGCAGGCACGAGAGAGACAATAATTATGGGATAATGGGTGGCTTTTGTGTGAGTCCTTCTCTTTGCACTGTGTCAGCAAACACAGTGGGTTTGTTTTCCAACATTCAGCTATCCTGCTGGGGAATGCCACAGCCCCCTCCCACTCACTTTGTCCCTGTCCTGCAGCCCACCCTTCCCTGCCCCTGCCCCGGGCCTAGAGTCCTACCCAAAGTCCCTGGATGACAGAGGCATGCTCCAATCTTCCAAAATATTGCCTCCTTCCAATTCCCATGCAGTCACAACCCCATCTTCAGGATTTGTGAGGTTGAACTGGTTCTTCAAAAAAAGGACTTCTTAACCAACTCAAAAATGAGTAAGTAAATATTAAGCTATATGTCTATGCTGTATGTCCTTCTGATCATTGTTAATGGTTTTACATAGTTGTAATTAGTGTGTAACTATTGTCCCGTTCATGCAGTTCTTTTCTGTTTAATGTTATTTTATGCAAACACTCCCAGATATGACAATGGTCTATAAATTTGTCATTTTAAATAGCTATAAATAATTCTGTCATGTTACTCCATTACTGTATTGCTTTTCTCTTATTACTGAGAATTTGGGTTGTTTCCAATTCGTTGCTATTATGAATAGCTCTGCTGTAAACGTCTTTATATGTACTGATCTTTTCCCCAGTTATTTCCCTGGGGGTACATTGAATTATGAGTTCTATTGATCTGGCATCACATTGGGAAGAGTCAAGGGGAGAGGGGAGCTGGAGGCTCCCGGGAGAGTTTAGCTGGTTCCCTCCTCTTCCTCTCCCAGCACACAATTCCTTCTCTTTTCTCACCTATTTTCTCATCCATTTTTAGTATGCTCCTTGTCCCAACTTCCCTGGTAACAGCCCAGGTTAAGTGAAGTAGAGACTTGGCATTTTGGTTATGTATTGCTGCATAGCAGATCCCAAAACATGATGGTTTAGAACAAGGATTTATTATTGGCTCTCAGGGTTCTCTGGGTTAACTGGGCTCAGGTGGATGCCCTTGCTTAGGTGGCCTCCTGCCGTGGCAATCCTCCAAAGGCTGACTAGCTGGACAGCCAAGATGTTCCTCATGCGGCTGGCAAGGGATGCTGGCTGTCATCTGGGTGCCTAAGTATGGTCCTTCCACACAGCTTAGTCTTCCCTCAGCGAGGCGGTTGGTTCCAAGAAGGTATCAAGAGGGAGCATTCCAAGAAACCCAAGTGGAAACATCAAGGCTTCTTCTGCCCTAGTCGCAGAAGTCACACAGCGTCCTATCTGTTATGACTCCATTCTGTGAGTCAAACTGACCCTGCCCAGATGCAAGAGGGTGGGGAATAGACTCCACCTCTCCATGGGAGGAACAGCAAATAATTTGCAGTCATCTTCCATCTTCCACTCTTGAAGACTGAAAGCATATATTGATTAGTATCCTATGAATCCTACCAGAGTCCACCTTAGGAGAGGTCATATGAGAGGGCTTTCATTTCCACCGAAACCGCCTGCTCCTATCTCGCCGCTGCTTCTCAAAATCCTCCCCAGTCTCAGAAGTCATGTGATCTCTTCTCAGCCTTCCCTGGTTGGCCCCGAGGAGTCAGCTCTCTTCCTGCCTTCCTCCCACCCCTTTCTAAATCCCCAAGGCCCGTCTTTGCCTTTGTTTTACGTGGCTCTTCTCATATATCACATATCACCAGCACTCATTGTTTATGGGCTTGGCTTGCTAGGTTGTAAACTCCTGGGAGGAAAGGACTCTATCACATTCTTCTTGTTAATTTCTACACCCTACCCTAAAGCCTAGTAAAGTGCCTGACATATGAGATTCCATTTCCTTTTTCCTTTTCCCCACATTTAACACTCCACTGTCTGTTGAACTAATGAGTAAACTGTCTTAATGAAGGGGGTTGGTGGTAAGAGAACAAACACTTAATACACACTTAGTGTGTGCACTTACCTGCACAGGTTAGGAGCTTCCGAGATGTTATTTAAAAAAAATTTTTAATTTTAAAGATGTGAGGTACAATTCAGGGTTAGGTATACAAATGTTCATTAT